>NC_056748.1:753081485-753273985 GCF_019279795.1 Protopterus annectens
AAAGGAGGGTCACAGTCATAGTGAGCAGAAATGGCTGCAGCATGAACCTTTATCGAGGAGAAAGACAAACCCTTGTCCAATAACTCAGTAAGATATTGAAGAGAAACACTTAAATCAGGCTTGGAAACATCAAAGTCCTTCGCTTTGCTCCAAAGGAAAAATCTCCTCCATTTATCAGCGTAAACTTTCCTTGTACTAGGCCTTCTGGCCTCCAAAATAACATTCAAAACTTGTTGTGGAAGCTGAGACCCTCCAGGGTCTAAAACAGAATATGCCAGGCTGTGAGATGCAGAGACTGAATCTTGACATTGAGGAAGTGATTGCCCTCCTGAGACAAAAGATGCGGAAGCAAAGGCAGAGGCCATGGAGGCTCCCGTACCAAACTCCTCAGTAGTGGGTACCAGTGCTGTCGAGGCCAATCCGGCGCTATCAGAATCATGGATGGCTTGTCTATTCTGGCCTTCAGGAGTACCTTGGGCATGAGAGGCAGAGGTGGAAAGGCATAGACATGAAGATTGCTCCAACTGAATGATAGAGCATCCACCTTCCAAGCTGTGGGATGAAACATTTTGTGCAAAACTTTGGCAACTGGTAATTTAGTGGAGAAGCAAACAGATCTATGTCTGGAGTCCCCATAACACTGTCAACTTTGAAACACATGAGGATCCAGTTTCCACTCGTGAGGATCCACAATTTGTCTGCTCAACACATCCGCTAAGGAGTTCTGTGCTCCTGGTAGAAACCTTGCCTGAAGATTGAGGTGTAAACTGAGAGCAGTCTCCCACAAAATCATCGCTTGCCTGCAAAGAGGGTAAGAATGGGTTCCCCCTTGCTTGTTGATGTACCACATGACAGTAGTGTTGTCTGTTTGAATCAACACCTGTCCTGGGTGAAGTAAATCCTTGAAAGCCATCAATGCAAATTGGACTGCTAACATCTCCTTCAAGTTGATATGCAAATGTTGACGTCTGACAGGCCAGGTGTCTTGCACCCATTTTCCATTGAGGTGTGCTCCCCAAGCCTTGTCCGAGGCATCTGTCGTTAGAATCTGACTCGCCTCTGGTCGGGTCACAGAGAGTCCCTTGTTTAGGTGACATTCCTGAGCCCACCACAAAAATTCTTTCTGAATGCAAGGTATTATCTGAATGACAGTGTCTAGATCTTGGCAGTGTTGTGTCCATACATTTTGAGATACCATTGAAGCTTCCTCATATGCAGTTTGGCATTGGGAAGCACCAGAATACAAGATGCCATGAACCCCAAGGCTTGAAGGACTGTCCTTGCAGTCAGCCTGGACTGTAGAGACATTTGATGGAAATAAAGAGAAAGGCTTCTTTGTTTGTCCGGGGTCAAAAGGCCATCTGGGAAGCTGTATTCAGTCTCACACCCAGAAAGCACATGTCCTGAGAGGGTACTAGACTGGACTTTGTTTTGTTCACAGAATACCCTAGGCATCTTAACACTACCATCACATACTGTAGATGCTGCAGAAGTTCGTCTTTGTGTTGTGCAATAATCAGGCAATCGTCCAAATAAGGATAAATCTGTATTCCTCTTAACCTGAAAAAGGCTATCACTGGAGCCAGAACCTTTGTGAACACTCTGGGCGCAGTAGATAAGCCAAAGGGCAATGCAGAGAATTGATAATGTAAATTTCCAGCCCGGAAACGCAGGTACCTCCTGCAACTGGGCCTGATAGGAACATGAAGATAAGCCTCTTTGAGATCCAGAGTTACCATCCAGTGATCTTTTCCCAACAGAGGTAAAAGCTGTTGTAACGTTAGCATTTTGAACTTTGGAATGTCCAGATAAGTGTTGAGGATAGATAAATCCAAAATTGGTCTCCACGTGTTCCCTTTCTTTGGTACTAGAAACAGGCGAGAATAAAATCCTAGTCCCACTTCTGACAGAGGAACTGGCTGTATAGCTCCTATTTGAAGAAGTAAAGAAATCTGCTTGTGAGCCTCTATCCTTTGCCGAGGAGGAACGTCTGGCATGCCTTTGAAAGGAGGCAATGTATGGAAATAGAACTTGTAGCCTCGGTTTATAATGTCCAATACCCATTTGTTCTGGGTGACTAAAAGCCAGTTTTGCTTGAAGAGTGCTAACTTTCCTCCCAAAGGAGCTGCCAGGGAAGAAGAATCTGGCAGCTGAAAATGCAGGTCATTGGGCCTGTTTACGAAAAGACTGGCCCCTGCCCTCACCTGCAGATTGTGCAGGTGAACTCCAAGTTCTAGGCCTGAAGGTTCTGTGAGCTCTGCCCCTGCCACGTCTAGATCTACCCCTAGACTGAGAATCAGAAGAAGGGTAGGTCCACCCCTTAGTAGGCCAATTTCTACTAAACTTTGGAGGTTGCACCTGCAAAAAATCTTTAACAGTCTGCATGGACTTAGCCTTGTCTTCCATTTTCTTCAAAACCAACTCCACAGGGGGACCAAACAAAACTTCAGACTGTAAAGGGGCATCCAGAATTCTAGTTTTAACATGCTCAGACAAATTCTGATCCTTAAGCCAGGCGTGCCTACGAAGAACTGAACCAGTGGCAGCCACCCTAGAAGAGGCCTGTACAGCATCAAAACCACACTGCAAAGAATGCTTACCCACCTGTTCAGAGACATGTACTAAATCCTGCAATTCTTTACACTCTATGCCCTCTGCCAAAGCATCCACTTTAGATTTTAGCTGAGAGAGGAGGAAATTCTGATATTTCAACATATGAAACTGGCAATTTAAAGCCCTCATTGCTAAAGTAGAAGAGGTATACACCTTCTTACCCCATCTATCCAAAGCTCTAGCTTCCTTATCTAGAGGAACCGGATTCTTTACAACAGAAGCTCTAACACCCTTAGGCCCCTGACTAATAGTTTCTGGGTCCGCCCTAGGACTCTTATACAAATATTTATGAGCCTCAGGCACCCTGTAATACCTGTCCGGTTTAACTGGCGCAGGAGGCAAAGAATCTGGATTAAGGGAAGCCTCCGAGAAAACATCTTGAACAACATCCAAAACAGGAGGTATAGCCAAGGGTCTATGCTGTGGTAAAAACAAGAATTCCCTAAGCCTCTTCCGTGAATCAGAGAAATCCTGTCCTTCCCACTTAAAATGCTCCCTCATGGAATGCAGAGTTTCTGAAAATGATAAATCCTCTGGAGGAGAAGCAGAAGGAGTGGAATCCTCTGCATCAGAATCCGAATAAGGGAGAAAATCTTGAATATCTTCAGCAGAAGAGTCTGAGTCATCTGAGGCCTGATCCAAACTTTCCAACTCTGGCTCCACCCTGGGCCTCTTATCAGGAGGGGCATAGAACCTCTAATTAAAGTAATCAAATCTTCTGCCATTTTAAGCATGTGCTTTTTAGGCACAGACCCTGAAGTACCTGGAGGGACACCAGAGGAAGGCAAAACAGACCTGCCCTTAGAAGAAGCCTTAGAAATAGTAGCAGAAGGCCTAACCACCTTAGGCATAGAAGGGAGAACAGTAACCTGAGAGGCCCCTTCAGCTTGACCTGACTCCTGTGAGGCCACATCCTGCAAAATCAAAGTTTCCCCCTGAGACTCAACAGAAACTTCAGCCGGATCCACCTGCTCCACTGTAGTTTCTGCAGGACCGGCGTCCGAACGGACGAATCAACCTGTCTAGGTTTCAAGGATTTGTCTTTGCGCTTCTTCGGAAGCGGGCGTCGGAGGATCCGGCGGCATTATAATTACACCACTTACCAAAGACTAACCTAGCACAATCTAACCTTCTTTTTATAGTGCGCTTATTAAACCTAGCACAAAACCGACACCCGACAACGTCGTGGTCCGTCCCAAACAAGGAATGCAAAGAGAGTGATAATCCCTATGCGGTATCTGTTTCCCACAAGAAATACAATTATTCACTTTTTCTGACATCCGGAATTAACTGAGGCAAGAAAAACAAAAATATTCCCAACGGGTACTTAGCCCAACTTGGTTTCGGTCTGAAACTCAGAATACGAAAATTTCAGAACGCCGAACGGCACTTGCAACGCTGCTTCTGCATCGGACCATGCGGCAAAAAAGACTGAGGATATGACGTCGGTCATGCGCTTTTATACCCTGATGCTCTGATGTCAGATCTGAGCGCCCATGACCGACGTCAGCCTAATACTTTGGTATTCGGGCCGACCGAGGACAGCGGACTACCCATATGTAAGGACTGCAGCAATGTGAGATGAAGAACATCTGCTGTTCTGTGTGTTCGGGGTTTCGCGGTTTCAATATAAAATGGTCGATCAAATAGCGTTTGCTATTTTAAGCGTTCGCTGATATAATAGAGAACCTGCATATACACATATTATATATTTTTTATAAATAAAAATAGATAAAATATTGATGCTTTATCAATTACCCTCATATTACGTTGTCAATAGAAGATTACAGAATTTCCTTTATGCATATTTACGGCTGTTACCTAATTTGTTGTGCAGTTTGCTCTATTAAAAATGCATTATCTAAGGTAAATTAAAACTGAATGAAATAAAAGAGTGCAAGTAAATGTATATTAAAATGTATTTCTTAAATTGTAGCTTCATGATGCAGAAAGAAAAAGTTTTGGCTGGAAGCTAGATGATTTAAAATCAAATAGTGATGCACTCACTAAAGGAACCAACAAGGAATGGTGGCAATGGGACACCAATATCAGAGTGAAGCAGCTTGGTTAACTGCATTACTGGCACCTAGTTGAATACTGAGGTCAGAGCTGACAGGCCAAAGGATCATAGTCATGCACATTCACCAGTCAGTGTGCTTGCATGTTATTATTCACTGGATGTGCAGAAATGTACATGTGACATTTGGCTAGTAATGTGGAAACACATCTATCAGGCCAAAGGCACAGCTACAGTGGGGCAAAGGGGGCAGCCACCTTGGGTGCAAAATGTCAGGGTGTGTGGTCCTCAGTACCATTATGTTTATGCTAATACTGCATTTACTGAAGCACTTTAGTACTCCTTGTGTGGTGTAGTGCAGTAGCAGCAATCAGAAATAAATGAATACCAGAAATGCATTTTCTGTCGTGGGCTGAAGCTTCATTGTTGTATTTAGCTGTAATGAGATGCTTGATTTGTAGCAAGTGGTTTGCTTCAGTTTAAAGAAGAGAAAGTACTATGGGGGGCTATAGTTTGTTTTGCTTCACAACTTACAGTTAAGAAATGCAGATCAGGCAAAATGAACCTAGCTTGCTCCTGAGCCTTAGATGAGGAATGCTGGATCAGGGGTTGGATCTTTTTTTTTTTTGTTTTTCAACTTAGAGTTGAGGGGCACCACATTAGGATACTTCACCAGATGATAGATGACCAAGCTATGGGTCTGTGTCAGGCTAAGTTACTAGTTAACCCTTTCAATCCATCATCCATTTCTCCAGCACCCAGAAATCTAGTCCGTATTAGATCATCTGGGTCACTGTAAGCACTTCATCCTGCTGTGCCATGGAGTGATGGTTGCAACCAGTTTGCAACACCCAGTTTTCCTGAGTAATCTGTATGCTTAATGTAATCTGCCTGAATCTATCTATCAGAGTGCTGTAGACTAAATGAATATTGTGCAGCACCAATTATAGGAGAATGAACAAGTTCTCTAACTTCCTCTACCAAATTACTGAATGATAAAGGCACAGTTGTGCAACAAGGAGTAGGGTGTTAAAGCTGTTACATACAGTTTAAATGTTTCCTTCTCAAGTACATAGATTTATCATGGTTTGTCTTATGGCTATGAGTCCAGCAACTGCTGCTACTTGTATTGTTCTGTTGTAATGCGCTGCTGAAAAATCAATTATAACTATGAAGGATAAGCAGTAAGTGTGAGAAAAATATATTCATTTTAAAAAATAAAGCTTACCACTACTAAAAAAATATATTCATTTTATTTACATTTTGTTTCCGGGGTAGATCACTGATCAGAGTTTGCCCACTTCCAGGCTCAGTCTAGGTGGTATAAAAAGTAGTAATATCAAGAAAAGCAAAAATATTTCTCTGCATAAAAGAATAGCTAACAAAGAGGAAATGTGCAAGAGTGAGGTAGTGTGCATTTTACTTATTTAACATTTGTTTACCAAGAAAGTCAGACTGGGATAGAGACCATTTTCAGCAGAGGCCTGGGGAGAAATACTCCAGATGCCTGTCTTTGGAATCTGGGAGGAAAACAGAGCACCAAGAGAAAACCCACACAAACATGCAGACTCCACACAGAAGGCACCCCAGCCTAGACTTGAACCAGGGAACCTCTTGCTGTGAGACTACACTGTTAACCACTGTACCGCCCTCATTCTAATACAGATCATTATTCGTACAGAAAGGTCAGAGGTAACAGCGTTTCAGAGAATGAGAAAGTAGATTTACATTTTAAGTGCACACTCAAAGTTGTAAGAGGCTGCAGATAGATAAGGAAAGTATAATTGTCTGTTTGAAGCTCAGCTGACTAAGTGGTATGTCCATCATTATGGCAGCTGCATTTATGTTGTGTTAGTGATTGTTTGAGTTGACACCTGATGTCAGGGTAGTTGGTATTGCTTAAAGGACTATATAAAAAAAGAAAAAACAACAATGGTGATTCATTATGCAGATAACTGGTTTTATTAAAACAGTGTGTGTAATTAGGTTAATATGGCTAACCACCATACTTATGACATGCTTTTTTGTTAATTTTTTTTCATTTTAGGCCCATGTGAAGTGCCTCTACATTGATTTGGACTTGCCAGTGAAAAGGGATAAAATCTATATACTACAATCTTCCTAATGCCTGTAAAAAGATAATACAATAATTGGGCAATGCAAAAAGTTGAAGGAAAAAAAATTCTTATAAAAGGCAAAACAAATTTATTCTTCTCCCATTTCTGTTATGCAAAAATATTCACAGTGCATAACTTCTCTTCAAATTTTCCATAACATTTGGTGGGATCACTGCCCCCAACCAGCCCTTTAAAGTAGTAAGCTATTTGTGCAAAATCAAAATTGCTAAGTGCATAATGTTCTTTATCTTTAAATATTATTGTTGAACATTATTACTCATATTTGGGGTTCACCAGGGCAGGCTGCACCTCGGTTCTTGACAGGGAAGGTTAGATCAAGGTCTTGTCATATTATGAACACTGGCAGCTGGTTTACAGGTTGGTCCTCTGGAACAGAATGTGTTGTGTACTTATAATAACATAGACAAATGATTAAGGCTGTTCAAAAAGCAACTAGCTGAGATGTTTCATAAATACAATGCAAGTACAAATGACAGAACAATGTCCCTCTCTAAATTATGGCAATGCTTTCACCTAAGATATTCAGCTCAGGGCAGACTTGCTCCATAGACTGACAGTACCTACTCGTCCAGCTTTTTAAAAGGACATTACAATCAGTGTAACTGTGCAGAGTCTTGCACTAATTTTGCACATTTTTAATGTATTCTGGAGGTTTCCATGTATGATGGTCACACTGGCAGTTTGCTAATATACATGACCCCTAGACTAACTTAATATTGATCCTGTAAGTAAAAGAATAATGCACACAGGGAAGGTTGTGTGCTGATTCTCAGTTCAATAATATAATCTTACCTTCTATAGGAGAATTTATTAAGATGACCCGTCCCATGGGTGAAGAAGAACGACTTCCTCTAGCTTGTGCAGTTGCCTGCCTGTACTGTTTTTTCAGCAGGTAACGTGTTGCTGTATTTCCACGGGATGATGAGATACTTGAATAGCCCCCATTTGTTATTCCTGCTTGTCCGGGGTCACCTGCATATGCCATGGCAGTTCCAAATGTCATCTGCTCATTCAGTTTATAGTGAGACTTAGTTTACGGCAGCTTGTAAGGAATACTAAGCTCAGAATAATGCTTCAGTGAAATGTCCAAGCTCTGTCCATATACGCACAGTGCTAGGTTTTGGCCTTCTGTCTAAGCTCTGTCCATGTATGCACAGTGCTAGGTTTTGGCTTTCCACACAGTTTTCCAGGACAGAAGCTGTAATACCGCCATGCTGGATTGTGATATATCTTAGCGTCTCAAGTTTTAAATTGAAAATCCATAACAAAATATTTTCCATAATGTCTGGTCCACTGGTTTGTATTGCAAGTATGTGTTTTTACACCTAGAGAAAAGGAAAGGTAATTACAGAGTTAGTATAACAATGCTATAAAGAACCTTTTCAGTACATTAATTTGAGAATGTTCCACTGTCCTTTGATAAGATTTATACTACTGACATGGGGAATGATTTAAAAATTATGTAGCTCTTAACTGGTTTCTGCAAATGGAATTTCAATAATGTCTGTATAATTGTTGTAGTAGTTTAAACACCACCATCAACAAACGTACCATAGTTTTCTGACAGTGTTACATGTAAAGCCTTTAATCAAAATCCCAGAAGCAGTCAAAGTGATGGCAAATAAAAACTGCTTTATCCTTCCAGTGTGCAAATATGCAGTGCTTACATTAGCATGTGGGGCCCTGTGCATGACTTGGAGTTCTTTTATCAAAATAACACAGCTTCAATTATTTTTTAGTACATTTGTACATAACAGCACCTCCACAGATACAACTTCCTGCACTGATTGCATTTAAAAAAAAAGAACTCTCCCTCACATTCTCTTTAACCTCTATTTCTGAAATTGCATTTCATATTTCATTATCCTGTACATCTTCAAAGCTAAAGCAGATAGGTGCTCTTTCAATATTTGTTGAATGTATATCAAAACAAGGAGCAACACATGTTTTTTTAAGCATCATGGATAATACTGAAACAAACATATTGAGCACAAATAACACAAGAACAAAGGGCAAAATTTTACTGAATGTAAGAAGAATAGATAATAAAGGGTGATAGGAATAAAAACATGTAGAATTAATGAATACAGTATGACTGCAAATGAGTAACTTACATTTTACCCATGGTGGAAGGGATGTTAGATCATGAAAATATTGGTAAACTCAATCATGGCCATGAATTTGCAATATCAATGAGAAAAGATAGGGGTTTGACCCTAGGTACATACATTTTTTGGTTGCAGAGTAATATTAAGTTCTTTCAAAAGGGTCTGGGCATCTAAGCTCCCAATGATTATTTGCCTAGTATATTCCAATGTTCTTAAGTGATTAAACTAGGTAAATATATGAATTATTTCTGACTATACTCTGGTATGTTGTTGTTAAATATCAGCATTCTTTTAGAAAATAAACATATTAACTTTAAATAATGTTGTGGTTTAATGTGTGCTACCTAGTGTTTCCCTCAGTTTGCAATGTTTTCAGTCAGTAGGACAAATGTAAATTGTACTACATGCGCACAAGCCAATAATATGCAGTGACAGATCCACTGTATAAAATCTGTGTACACTACAGTTACTGCCTTTGTAACTCTGGGATAAGAAACGCATATAAAGACTCTAGCTTAACATGCAGAATATGGTAATTTTAATGAAAAATAAATATAGTGTTTTTTAAAGTACATAAGTTTTCCGAACATGTAATAGTTTGTAATGCACTTACAGAATTAGATATGAAATTCAATCTGGATGAATTTATATTGCTAACATTGAGATAATTTTATTTAACATTTTCACAGAGAAACTGCAGGATGCCTGATGGGACATGAGGGTGTTGATGACTAAATGCATGCAACCTTGGCAATAAAAAAAGATAACCCAGTACTATCAGTACATAGGTACAGATGATGTACAGTGTTTCTGGATGCCAGCATTCTGACAGCTTTACATTACATTGCACACAAACAAACATAAGCCTACCCATTGGTATTTTGCACAGAAACATATCTCTCCATTGTACAGATTTTCTGCAGAATGTCCATATTTTGCCTCAGTGTTTTGGTGTGTTTCTCATACAATTGTGATTTTTGTAGCAAATCATTACGGATTGAATTCAGAAAATAAGGGTCTATATTATATTATATTACATTACATTATATTATATTATATAATGTTATATTATTATAGTATTGTTATATTATCTGGTAAATTAATATTATTTTATTATACTGGTAAAATTAAAAAGGACTTTCACTCCTTTAAAAATAAAAGAAAAAGCATTGGTAACAATAGATGCTATAGATGTGACTTCTGAGCAACTGATTTTTGAATTTTTGAATTGCACATACCTTGATTGGCTCATTCAGCTCTGTTCGCCCTACAGACTCACTCTGCTCCCCTATCCTGCCCCCAATTCTCACCCACCCCTACATACTCTGAATTTATTGGTAACCTCCTTTACTAAGATCCTCCCTTCAAACACCCATTATCCAATAATTACATCCATCAGCACCATCTACACATGCCCTTCAATTTCCCAGCATTCCAGCCCACCTACCAGTTCAATATCCACACCCATATATCATACTCACACTCTTACCAAGTATAAATACCTCCTTTAACTTCACAACCTCACTCCCACTATGTCTCATTACACCTAGTCTCATCTCCACTATACCCTCCTGGGATTAAACTCCCTATTCACCTGCCTCTCCATAGCCACCATCAGCACCTCTTATCTCTTCACAATCTCTCACTGTATCAAACCCAAATTCCCCACCCTAACCCACAACATTACTATCATCCCCACTCACCCAAGCATATACCCCATCATATACATGCCACCCCCATATACCATGCCCCTCCCATGTACCACTCCTATCCATCTAAAAAGCAACCAAGTCTACAATTTCACTACCTAATCATCCAATACCTAAAACCTATCACCTGTATAACTACCCAGCTACTACTAGGAGACATTCACCCCAACCCCGGGCCAGCAACCTCTGCTAATAAGCCATGCAAACATCACTAGCCAGCTAAGCACAAACCCACCAACTTACTGATACTAAATATGAATACCCACGTATCATGAATAAAACAGAAGACCTTCACCCTGCCATCTCCTTATATAACCCTGATATTCTCATCACAGAGATGTGGCTTAAACCACATATTAAAGATAATTCCATCACCCCAACTGGGTATAACATTCTCAGGGCAGACCGGCTACATAAAAGAGGCAGAGGCTTAGCTCTACTTCACAGAACCAACCTACAACTCCAGCTCCTCCAAAAAGATTCCCTCAGCTTCAACAATGCAGAGACTCTTATTTGCAAAGCTCTCTCTTAACCAACATAAGCACCTAAACCTACTGGGTATCTATATACCCCCAGGTGACAACCTAACTATCCCTAGAATCCATACTTCACTGGGCCTCATACTCCCTCCCTCAAGAAACTATTGCGCTAGATGATGTAAACATTGACTGGAACTGCATCCATTCTCCCACCCCAACCCACCACATTAACCTATATAACTTCACCCAACTTATAGATACTTCCACATGCTTTGATAAGGCCAAAAAAGAGAATCTATACTTGACTGGATCCTCACAAATCAACCAAATACTGCCCATCAATGTAGCACCCTACCAAACTCTCTGAGTGATCACAGCCCCACTTTTATCCTTAGGCAAAAACTTAAAATAATTAACTCTCCCTCCCTTCTACAAACCTGCTCTAACAAAAAATTTCCTAGAGACCACTTCATAAGAGCCTTGCAACATTGCAACTGGTCTCCCATTAAATCTTTTCACAAGACAAAGCAGTTGATTACTTCATTTCCACATTCCTAAATATCCCCTTAAAAACTATCAAGATACATAGCAACCCCACCCTTTGGCTCCAGAAAACCACAAAAGCCCTACATAGAGCCAGGGATAAAGCCTGGAAAACCTGGCGCCACACCAGATCACCTGAAGCTAGGCAAAACTTTCATGAGCTCTGAAACAAAGCAAAAAGGCAGGTTAAACTTGATAAACAAAATTACTGTATCACTCAACGAAGCAAATACAGTACCAAACTGCAAAAATTCTGGGCAACAATAAATAACATCATACAGCCCGGAAGAACCACGACTCCCGCACCCAATATAACAGGTACAGGCCTGGACATAGCCTCCAGCTTTAATAACTATTTCACCTCCTCAATACTCAAATTCTTAAACATCACTTCCTCCAACACCCTACAACCACCTCAGACCCAAATCAATACCATACCTTCCACACTTAAGTCTGTTCCTACCGCTACTATCCAAAAACTCCTAGCCAAACTCAAACCAACCACCCTTGCAGCCGATAACCTTCATGCCAAATTCCTCCAAATTGCATCCACAGCTATAGCCTATCCCATTTCACTTCTAATAGATAGATCCATCTCCGAACACACTGTTCCACTCCTGTGGAAAACCTCATATATCATACCACTCCACAAAGGTGGCCCCTCCCTATACCTTTCCAACTATCAAGCAGTTGGAATTCTCTCACCTCTCTCTAAGATCCTAGAAAGATGTATTCATCACCAGTTCTTCTCCTACCTCCTCACCAACAACCTTCTCACCTCGACCTAACATGGATTTTGCCCAGTTCCACAGCACCACCACTGCCCTACTCAAATTCACTAATACTATAAACTACCACAGGATTTGTCTCAGCTACCTTCCTAGATTTATCCAAGGCATTTGATGCAGTCTCACGTAATAAACTACTATCTTGTCTCTCTGACCTCAGTCGTAACAACTCCACACTCCTCTGGTTTAAAAGCTATTTAGATAACTGCCAACAATCCATCAAATGGCATAACTCTCTATCCCCCCACTCCCAACCTCCTTAGGCATGCAGCAAGGATCAATCCTAGGACCCCTTCTTTTTAATATCCTCACAAACCAACTCCACTCAGCTACCTCTAAAGCTGACATAGTCCAATACGCTGATGACACAACTCTCATATGCTCTGCACCCAACATCCAACTTCTCCAACAAAAAAAGCAAAAAGCCTTCCTAAATCCCAAGAAAACACAACTAATGCTATTCCACTCTACTAAAACGAGCAACCTTACCTTCTCTATACTCTCCACCAGCAAAACCCAAATCACCCCTGTCACCGAGGCTAAACTCCTAGGAGTTACCACTGACCAGCAACTCAAATTCACAAAGCGCATATCAACACCCATCACTAAAGTCCACAAAAAGCTAGGTTCCCTCTATCACTGTAAAAGTTATCTAACCACTGAATCTGGAATTGCAGTAGCTAGGACCCACCTCCTATTTACTCTGCTTTATGCATCCCGAATTCTAACTAATCTTTACAAAACTGACCTTAATAAACTTTCCATCTGTTACAACAAAATTGCTAGATTCACTATCAGTGCCAAATCATGATCCCACCACTGCCTTGATCCCTACAAGCCTTGCACTGGCTTGAATTTCTGAACCTATTAAGGTACCATCAACTCAGCCTAGCTCATCTAATTCTGTACTATCCCAAAACCCCCCAACCTGACTGGCATGCTGAACTTCTGCAATTCAAATAGACAACTTCGGTCCTCCAACAAAGCCTTAATCAAAACCATCACATGCAAAAATAACTCCAGGGAATCACTATTTTGGCATGAAATAGCAAAAATATAGAACAATCTTCCCCCTGACCTCAGACTACAAAACTCCACACCCTCCTTCAAAAGCCTACTTAAAACATACCTCTTCACCAACCATCTATGGAACTGTAATTGACCCCCTGAAGCCTCATCCACTTACAGTTTCTACACCCCATCTGCCCTGGACAACACAAACAACACCATCTAACTATACCTATTCATGTGTGAGCAATAACCTATATATGAGTGTATGTACGTGTGTGTGTGTGTGTGTGTGTGTGTGTGTGTGTGTGTGTGTGTGTGTGTGTGTGTGTGTGTGTGTGTGTGTGTGTGTGTGCGTGTGTGTGTGTGTGTATATGTGTGTGTGTGTGTGTGTGTGTGTATATGTATGCATGTGTATATATGTATATGTGTATATGTGTATATATATATATATATATATATATATATATATATATATACATATATGTGTGTGTGTGTGTGTGTTTGTATATGTATATATGTGTATGTATGTATATATGTGTATGTATGCGTATGCATATATATGTATGTATACTCTTACATGTAAATTTGCTTGAATGTATATATGGAAAACTTAAACATTTATATACTCTTATTCAATATTGAAATATCTTGCAATGCTCTATCAGGTTCTTATCTAATTTCATTGTATATTTTGTACACTTGTATTTTCAACCAAAAGGGGGAATATCCTCTTATTGTGTACTAATGGCTGTAAAGTCTACAATCTGTAAGTTACTACTCTGTAATGTCTCTTTTGTAAATTTTTCTTCTCTCTGTAAACGTATGGAGTTTTTCTCCCCAGGACTCCGCTGAAAGCAGACACTTGTTGTCCAGTCATACTATCCTGGCAAACAAATGTTGAATAAATAAATAATAAATATCTAATCGACTGCTTAGCTTGTTGAACACTTAAACGTCGACAGCTAAGGGTTGAAAATCTCGAATGGCCAGGTAAGCAAATTCTTTCATCGGGAAAGAATTTGTTTGACCCTGCCACACTAACAAACTTCCAAGCTATAAAAAAGTGGGGGGCTTAGTCCCCCACACCCCCTAAGTAAATATACCAAGTCCGAGAGCATTTTATTAAATTAAAACAATAACCTCTACCTAGGGGGGGGTTGGATGAGCTGGACCAGTTTGGAGATACAGGTCCGGAATTTAATAATCAAGATGAATTACGCAGGAGTGAGAGGTTACAGAATGCTCCACGTGTTAATTATAATTACAGCACGAGGCAACCAAATCAATATGGTCAACAACAAGGGGGTTTTCACAAGGACAATGTGCTAGGGGCCAAACTGAAACAACAGAAAGCAGGTGTAGGCAACAAGAGGACTCAGAATTCGAGCAGATTGCAGAATTAACTTTTGAGTGTTTACAACACACCATAAGTAAGTCTTCAGGTATCTCTCCTCTTGTTACCATCAGTAGTGTTGAGGTTGCACTTGACTCACCAAGTAACTTTAATGATTTAAATTTTGACTATCTAAATTCCTCTAGTAACATACTTGCAATACAAACACAGGATCAACCCAAGGTCATTTATAATAAGAGCGGTGACTTCAAGGTGTATAACTTTTCTTCGAGTGAGATTCCTGGTGACTTGGTTGAACTAATGGCAAAAGGTCACACCTATGTCCCATGTCAACGTATGGACATAGCCAAATCGATTATGGAACTAAAAATGTACACAAGGAAACTGAACTTTCAGTTACAGTTTATTAATACTGTGGATTCAATGAGTGACATGTTTAGAATTCCTAGTACATTCAACCCTCCAGTACATCCCTTACTCCAAACATTTGAGCAATTGTGTGAACTAGATTTAAGGTATATAGCCTCCTTTAAGAACAATTTTTCTAACTTTGATGGTAATTATGCCAGTGAATTGGAACTAATCAAGTACATACAAACGCAGGATGTATGGGTTTGTAAACCCGATAAAGGTGGTGAGTTGGTAGTTTTTGACCAGGTAGATTACTCTAATCGTATGTACAGTTTGTTGAACAGTGATACTTACCAACAAAGTTCTAGATCTGAAGTCAATAGGGCTTATAATTTGATAAAAAGCTGTTTGAATGACTTATTTATAGAGGGACGTATTGATTTAATAGTTCTTAATTATATGACCACCCTATTTCCTAGGTTTCCATCTTTATTTGGAATTCCTAAATTGCACAAAGATCTTAATAGCCCACCTATGAGACCCTTGGTTGGCAGTAGGGGTTCCCCTACATATGCATGTTCAAAAGTAATTGACACTATGTTACAAAAGTTCGTAGTATTAGAAAAACAAATATGCAAGGACTCTTGGTCTTTCTTGTCTAATATTAACAGCATGGAATTTAGACATGACTCAAACTTTTTGACAATAGATGTCAAGGATTTATATACATGCATTTCACACTCTGTTAGTATTGAATGGGTAACAGCACTAATGCCTAAACATGGAGCACCTAACAGAGATATAGCTTTGATCACTGAACTACTAGACCTAATTCTAACAAATAACTACTTTATGTTTGACAACAAATTTTTTTTACAGAAAGTAGGACTGGCAATGGGTTTCCCTTGTGGAGCTAGTGTGGCCAACCTTGTTATGGCCCACTGGGAAACCAATTACATATTTAATGATACAATTTTACTTGAAGACTTTTTATATTACACTAGATTTTTGGACGATATCTTTGTATTATTTAAAGGTGATGAAGTAAGAGCAGTGGAATTTGTCCAAAAGTTAAACACTACTACGGACTTCTTACAGTTCACATTTAGCTTTAATTCAGAAGCCATTTCCTATTTGGATATCTGGTTAGAGAAAAATAATGAGTTAAGTTCTTATACAGCAAAAGTTTTTCGTAAACCAACTTATTCTAACTCTTTTTTGCATTTTTCAAGTTGCCATCCCTTTCACCAAAAGAGGTCTATAGTCAAAGGCCAATTGGTGAGAGCTTCACGGATTTCTACTTTAAATACTGACTTTTTAGAGGAATGTGACTTCTTGAAAAACATGTTTATACACCGTGGCTACCCTAAAGACCTGTTAGATTCTTTGATCGACGAAGTCACACGTAAAAGCGAAATATCTTTATTTAAACGTATGTTAACAGTCAAATTTCCATCAAATGATGGTATATGCCTGTTAGATTCTGGAATAAATGTACCTCTTAATGAACAGTTAACTAAAAAAGAAGAGCATTTTAAATGTAGTTTAATAACTACTTTCAATGTTCAGAGTAGCCACATGGTCAGAATTTTACAAAAAAACTGGGACATATTTAAAATCAACCATGTTTTGTTTGAACGTCTTGGTTCTAAACCAACTATAGTTTATAAGAGAGGAAGTAATTTAAAAACACTTCTAGAAAGACATCATTCAAAAATACCTAGAGTGACAGGTACATTTAAATGTGAAAATTGCAATTATTTTAAATTCATAGACGTCACAAACTCATTTGAACTTAATGGACATAAATACAAGGTGAAAGCTAGATATAATTGCAACACCAAGTTTATTGTTTATTTAGCTAGATGTGAAGTGTGCCCAGCATTTTATGTGGGCAAAACGGAACGTAGATTCCGTGAAAGGATCTATGAACACATTTATGCTATTGAACATACTAAAATAGAAAATGCTCTAGCAAAACATGTCCATTTATTTCCACAGCACAAGTTTAGGTTCATGGTTATAGACCAGTTTGTGAATGACATCAGGGGTGGACCAGCTTCTTTTAAATTAGAAGAATTAGAATTATTGTGGCAGCTTAAATTAAATGCATTCAACTACCCTGGTCTCAATGATTCATGCTCTATTATGAGCATATTAAAGCTTAAAAGCTTGCATAGATAAACGTTCAGATGATATTCAGTACCTATGAGTAAAATGTTTACACAGTAAATAATTGTGTCTTACTGTTTTAGTATGTAATATCATTATGTGTATTTGATATCTTCAAACAGTTCTGATTTTAAGTATACATAATCATGCACAGGCTATGTACAGCTTTATTGTTTTTCATATTAGGATCAATGTTCAAGTCTGACTATATTAAGTAGATCTAATAGATGTCACTAATTTTCCCGCACTTTTTCAGCTGCTGAGTATTTAAACAGGGCTTATTTTATGTAATGGTACCTTCTGAGGAAGTCTGTATGTATATAACCAGACGAAAAGCGCTTAAAGTCTTTATTTTTGTTTAAATAAATCGGTGGTTCATTCTTTTAAATCGCCTAGTCATTTTGTGTTTTTACTAGTTTGTACAGCTCCAGTGTTTTATTGCTCCATTAAGCAACCCCTGCAAGTAGTGTAGTTTTTGGACATATCTCAAACCCCATGCCACCTTTAGGTGTTATTTAACTTGATCATTGGCAGATGTTTTGGTCATACCTTATTGCTTAATTAATATATCGCCTAGTCGTTTTGTGTTTTTACTAGTTTGTACAGCTCCAGTGTTTTATTGCTCCATTAAGCAACCCCTGCAAGTAGTGTAGTTTTTGGACATATCTCAAACCCCATGCCACCTTTAGGTGTTATTTAACTTGATAATTGGCAAATGTTTTGGTCATACCTTATTGCTTAATTAATATAACAGACATTTTGGTCATACAGTAATAATATTGACCTTTTGGGCTAATCACAGTGACCTTTTAGGTTATGGCTTATGTACAATGAGTCATAAATGCATCTTAAAAGCCAAAGTAATATTAGAAACAGACAAAATAAAGCACTGAAACCAATACAAGGAACTGTCTCTTTATTGTGCAAGTTAAAACTTTTGCCAACAGGCTTCCTCAGGCAATCAGTCATAAACGACACTCATTTAAGTTATACAGCAAATTTTCAACAAATTACATGACCCTGATTAACTAAACTTGTTCATGTAGATATTTAAGCTTTGGTGTTAAAGTGAAAGCACCATTTAAACCAGGTGGTATGTGTGCTCTCATTCCAAGTATCCAACGTATCTCCTCATTTTCTCTTAAATGTTTAACATCACTCCATGCAATGGTAAATAAATAACTTCTAAAATCATAAACTTAAAACCATGGCCACTACTTTTGTCTAAAATATGCTTATATAGGGAGATAGTGATAACTTTGCATCTTATATCAGAAAGATGTTCACCTATTTGTTCTTTTAGTTTCCTGTTAGTCATACCTATATAATAACCATCACATGCTTCACACTTAGCCGTACAGACAACATTCTGTGTATTGTGATTCCCATAAGCATGTAAAGTGACAAAGGTAGTGGTCATGATTTGTTGAAGATTTGTTATACAAGTCAAATGAGTGTCTTTTATGACTGATTGCCTGAGGAAGCCTGTTGGTGAAATTTTTAACTTGCACAATAACGAGATGGTTCCTTGTAGTTGTTTTCAGAGCTGTATTTTGTCTGTATTCAAATTACTTCTTTGGAGCTACTGGAATAACAATCATTTCACTGTTGTGTTATTGTTTTTTTAATATTGAAGACACACAAATGAAACTGGAACACCTGAGTCTTTGTACAACAGAGACTATTACTATAATATTCATAACTTGCTCTGTCAGTGAATGAAAATTTATCAGTGTTTTACAGTTTACCCATGATGGTGACACCTCAGTAGATAAATGAATGTCACAACATGTGTCTAATTCTTGATTTGGTCATCAGTCATGTAGTGAAAATCATTATTTAATGTAACTGATACTATGGTTTGAGAACTGCTGTGTCCCAGGCAGACAGATACTCATACACATTCTCACACATGCAGCCTCTGCATACAGTAGCATAGCTAGAGTGGGGAGAGAGGGGCAACTGTCCAGGGGCTGATTGAACCAGCTAAGCTTCTGCCTGCATACATGCATGCACACACTTCCTAGCCCTACCTTTCCACTGATCTCCCCAGTATTTACCTCTACCATAATGGATGAATACAGTTTTTTGGCTTCATTTACTACTAAGATGTGAAAGGACAGGTCAAGCTAATCTACATGGCCAAGCAATTCTATGAATTGCTGAGACAGCCCAATGCAGTGGTGCATGTATTCATGCAAAAACACCATGTAAGAGCTGCGTTGGAATCTAAAAATATTATCTTGAGATGTAACCAACATGTACATCTCAGAGTTGCCAGTATGTATTCTGCCCATAGTTGTCTTCATCTCTGGCTTAATAGTGAAATAATTATTCAGACATTTAGCTTCATATAAACATAAAAGCATTCCTGATATGTTTTTCTCTTTAACAATCAGGTCTCTATCAGTTACCTTTTCATTCATACTTTAGGGCATGATTAAACATATAGAAGACAAAATTATGCTGACCACAACTAATTACAGAATAATTAAGAAGAGCAACAATCACACCAAGCATCCTTATTATAACTAAATCTTTGCCTATTCTTTTCTTATAGGCATTTATTCAATCTCTGGTAGCTTGCTTAATTTAACTGATGGCCATAGAAGAGAATTTATCGTGGCACTTAATGGGCACAAAGCAATAAAAATAATCCTAAAGACAGGGCTTACCAAATACAGACTCACTCATGGCACACACTTCAATAAGCAGTATGGAGGACTTCCAATTTATCTTCATGTCTTTGAAATTTGGGAGGAAACCAAAGCACCCAGCTAA
Source organism: Protopterus annectens (assembly GCF_019279795.1). Classification (NCBI taxonomy): domain Eukaryota; kingdom Metazoa; phylum Chordata; order Ceratodontiformes; family Protopteridae; genus Protopterus; species Protopterus annectens. Next base: position 753,101,550 of record NC_056748.1, read on the forward strand.
GATTCTTGGAGACACAGGGAGGATGTGCAGACTCCACAGAGATTACTTTGCTTGAAACATACAGCATAAATAATGCAGAGAGTAGGACGTGTGCATTTCTCAAGTCATATGTGTCTGTGAATTAATGTACAAAAATTCAGTCTGCAAAATGCTTTTACAGATATTACTGCTTCCATAGTTCAAAGCTTCCCTTTATATAGGCTGGCAATACCTCTTATAACAGTCTTTGCTGCTGATAATAAGTCATTTTAAAATCTGTGTTTTGCTTATTTGAAAAAAAGTCTTTCCATCCACTAAACACATTTCCTCCAGATGTGGGGGAGCACATCATTTTTCCAAGCACATCAATCACTCTGTAGCTTTTAGAATATTGTTAACTGCCCTGAACTGCTGGGAGCAACAGACTGCAACCCTGTGGGTGGATATAAAGTCCCCATCCAGTATTCCTATACAGTATTACATCAGTAGTGTAGAGCAAAGTGTATGTGCTGTATCTTTAAGAAGCATATCAAGGACTGAACGTGCACATTTAAATACCAGGCACATGCTATTCCCAGTGCCATTTTGAGAGTGCAGGCACAGAGTGAGCATGTATGATTGTAGTAGTTAGTTTGTATTTAAGTTACTTAAATTAAAGTCAGTAAACTTCTATCATGATGTGTTTGTATATAATAAAGCTGCTTGAACAGAACCCACAGAGACTCTTCTATTGTGTCCAAAGTAGGACAGCGACAAGTAGAAAGGATTATCATTCTATTAACTGCCATAGAGCAGATATACACTGGGGCTAATAACCCCTGTGTTTGTACAACATCCTGGTAATGCACATGATCTCTTTATATGACATAGATATCATATACTTTGCTGTTCTTATAAGGAGATATCCCACAGGGTCAGACAGTAGGTAAATGCAGATACAATGGCATGCCTGTAGATCCACAACCACATAAACACCTTCTACCTTCACCAGTCTCTATTAACCCTGGCCCTATGCCAGTAGTGACACAGGATACTCCCCAGTAGCCCTAGCTATTGATACCTATATGAATCCTTCAAAGCATTTCTGATTAGAAGTATGTATTACCCATGCTCAAACCAAAAATGCAGCAGAGAGCATTCATCTTGCTGAGGTCCCAGCCCTCTGCCTAGACACATTTGGCAACTCTGAATTTTGCCCCTTTACAACATACCAGATATTCCTATCATGTTTCATGCTGCATAATATGATCCTCCAACATCAGTCAGAAAAGCTAGTAGCCCCAGCACCTTCTAGCAGTGAAGCAGCAGGACCTACTACAACCACTACACCATATCCACCAGCAGAAGCCACACTAAGCTTTTTCAGACAGTGTTTTACACAGCATATAACAGCATAGCTAAAGCAGCAACATGTAGTCCACCTCACATGTGCACAGTGTCAGTGAGGTATTCTGCAGAACAAAATAACGCATGCATTGTGGCAGTACTCAGCTGAGTCACAATGTGCATCAGGCATCTCTGCATATACTGCAATGGTGATGTGGATCACAGCCATTATCATTTGCACAGATGCCTAGGGTAACATGGATGCAAGGAGTCTTTACTACTAGGAAAAAACACTTATTAACCTAAGTGTTGATGGGTTCGTGCAAAAGGCTGGTATCTATGACAGATAGGATATCCTCCACTGTTTAGTGAATGTGCCACTATGGGACTGTGCAGTGAGACAACAGTGGTAGTGACACATGGGAAAGGCACTATGGGAGCATGCAATGCATTTCTGGCACTACAAAGGTGGTGCAGGCCCAGATGCCCTCCCTGGACATGGATGTGGTGGATCTGGTAGAACAGGACCTGTATGGTGGTTACACGCAAAGTGTCCCTTGTGACATGCCAACCCCAACATTGCTGTGAGAATGAAGGAACCACAACCTTGACTGGTGCAGACTGTGTAACTTACAATGTCATCCGAAGTATCCACCATGGTCATGCAGTTTGGTCTAGCTATTGGGGATGAGATGTTAAACCAAGACCCTATCTGCCTGAGTTGGTGGTAGCTCAGGTAGATGTAAAAGATCCAGTGGCACCTATCAAGAAGAGTAGGGGTCTTTATTAAAATCCTATACTCATCACTTTATGTATATAAACAAAAAAAATACACTCAAAATATAGTTAGAATTATTTAACAAGAAAAACAATATGAATAAATTAACTATTACCCTCCTTCTTAATGCCCACCCATTTTGCCACAAACAATATTTTATGTTTTAATAAAATCAGCTGCATCACATATTGTATTAAATATCCTTTTAGTCCTCGCCTGCCAAATCTGAAAAATAATCATTGTACATATCTTTTGATCTTGCATGTCTGTTTCATATTCTTTGTAATATCCATAAACAATGTCTTACATTTTAACATCCTGTAATACATTCATAAAATTATACCTTTTCAACATATTCCACAATCTTGCAACTCTAGGACATTCGAAAAAAACATACTCTGTTGTTTTGTTTGCATTACATTTTATACATGTTCTTTCATTTACTGCTATAAATAGCATTTCTCCTTTAACTAGGATGTTTGTAGCATTAATCTCCATGTTAAATCTTGATCTTCCTCCACACATAAAAAAAATGTTTTCTTCTCTCTCTAATAGCTTCTTTTGGTTCCATTTCCAAACCCATCTGTGACTCACTGTAATAATATTTTAACATAATCGTCTCATACCATTTTCCTCTCTTATGCTCTAACTTATCCATCTCGATTTTTTATTCTTTTTTTTTTCCCTTTTAATCTGAGACCTCTGCTTTCCTCTTATATTTCATTCTTTCTCATAGTTTAATTTCTTCCCACAGTTCCTGATATACTATTTTTAACATATTACTTAATATTCCTTTTGCTTCATATTACAAATTTTTTCAAAATCCATTTTAAGCAAAAAGATGCTAAGAACACAGGATTCTTTAAATTCAAGACCATTTTCTCTATATTATACACAATCCCTCACTTTATAGGGTTTAAAGAAAAGGGAAAATTTACAAGTACTTTGGGCAAATTTCCCCTAGTCAGTATGAATATCATCTCATGTCTGCACTGAAAAGAGGCTAGGCACAGTGGGATTAACCTCATTGATAAAATATGTGTAAATAAATTAATCAATCGAAGGACCATAAATGCTTGTTGACTCACCCAGGTCTCTTCTTACTTTAACTGACTGCTAGAATACTCCTGTTGTACTAGTCCTAAGAGTGAAATACAAAGAAGGCTAGAGAAGCTTCTATTTGTGATGGTTTGTTGAAGAACTTCTTCCCAATGGCCTTCCAAATCAGAAGACCTACAGGAACAAATTCAAAAGACATTCTACATGGACCTCAGCTGAGACACACAGCCCTTTTACTCACCAATGTTTCGGGTTCTTCATTACCTCTGTGATTCTTTTTCCTCCATTTTTTTCAGTCTACACAACTGGCAGTCATCTAGCTACTGCCACTACTTCCCGCTCATTCTCTATCACCAGGGAGAGAGAGTTGTTTATGGTGCAGCAGCCATTCAGAAAGCCATAAGGGGTATTGCCTTTTCTGGAATAACCACTTCTCCAGGAGTCAATGTGAGTGTTACTTCTTTGCCTGTTGGCTTGCGCATTCCTAAATTCACCCCAGGAAGGCTACCCCATAAATATAGCTTTTCAGAGCTATTCACACATCCATAGCCAATATGTTGCAAGCAGCACACCTCTGTCTCAAGGCGGTATTGGAACTGTAGGAGGCAGGCCTACATCCCTTCCCACAGGAGCTGACAATGGTCACTTTATTTCAGTCTCCCACACCAGGTTCCTTTAGTGTTCAAGTTATTAAATGATCTCATGCCATGTTGACTATGGTCAAGGCTTCACCTCACTAGGCCATTGAGCTGGGCCTCCTCTCAATGTTTTTTATGCAATGATCTTAGTAGTTCATACATGGTAGACCAACATAAAAGCTTCATATATCTCAAGACATAAATTGTTTTGCTATATTTAACTCTTTGAGGCCATTTTTTGTGGCACTTTCCCTCTTAATTCTCCATTTATGGACCCAGTACTCCTTGGGATGTATTATATAATATATATTATACAACCCGAACTCCCACTGTAAAATGTGTATAATGTAAAATATCAGACTGTGTCAGTGAACACTTCTACAAATCATGATGCAATTACTATATGCAAAATGTCATAACTCAGTCTTCTTTGAGATTTCATTATGAAAAACTAAAGCTACAAAATTAATCAGTATCATTAAAGGGTTTCAGTTCAACTCTATGCATTACCTGATCCTATGTAACCTGTATCATTGGATCATAGGAGGTTACTAAGATAATGGTCCTGGGGCCTTTACAAGTCTAGCCAAGAGTTTATTCCAAAAAATAAACCTCAGTCAGCACCAGTCACCCCTGTCAGTGAGGGACACAGGTGGAACCCCTGGGACAAATTTGTGGTTATCCATCCACTCATCAAGGTTGCGCTTGAAGAGGGTCAGTGAGGTACTCTGTTTAATGTGTATGGGGAGTCTATTCCAGAGATGGGGAAGCCTCTGGAAGACAAACCTGCCTCTCCAGCAGGTTTTGTTGATGTCACACATTAGAATCAGGTCTTTTGATCGGGTAGTGTGTGAGGAGTTAGACTTATGGATATGAAGCATCTCTAGTAGGGCAGGGTCTGAGATTGCCTTGTAGGCAAGACACAGATCACCCCTGAGCAATTTGTAATATACTGAGTAGAGTGATGGTGATTTGAGCCTGTCTGCATAGGACACATGTTGGAGACCATTGATTCTGTTTGTGAGGTATTTCAGTGGCCTTTCCAGTTGGTGCACGTGTTTGGAGAGGTACATCCCAAATGGGGTGTTATACTCAATTATTGGTCTAGTGTTACTGAAAGGGATTTTCTATGGTAAGGTGCAGGGTTAGAGTTATCAGACATTAATAAGGTGAGCAGAGGGGCTTCATCCCTACCCACCTTACTAATGTGCACTAACTCTAACCTTGCACCTTACCTTAGAAGACCCCTTTCTATAGCATTACCACTGCACAAGACACAATCACACACACAGATACACACACAAAGCTAACTCTTTTCCTTTACTTAGCTCTTGCTCTAACTGTAGCTCACATACACTTACACAAATAATCCCACCACTGATGCCAAAACTCTCAGAATAACTGTTTACAAAGCCACACTTACCTTACCTTACCTACATGTATGCAGTGTATTGTTCATCTGGATCCTTCAAATTTAAATGAATGGAACACTTAAAGGCATTTCAGTGTCATTCACTCCATTGATGAGTAACTGATTCAACAGACTGAATGACACTTGTGTGTATGTATGTATGTACATATATATGTATTTATACATATATATGTATATGTGGATCTACTTCACTTACCCGAAAAACCACATCGCCGACATTCACTTCACTGAGACAAATACACCAACAAAGCAGAAGACCAACATCCAGAACACCAGCATTCCGACCAGAGGTTAGTTACCGCTTGGCCGTTCCAAAAAAAAAAAACGAAACAAAACTAAACCCACCCATGTGGGGAGAAGCTCCCCACACCCTCTAACTGAATATACCAGCTCTGAGATCACACTACCACTGGAGTAAGGGGCAAAGTTCAATAGGATGGTCAAGAGGTTACTTACCTTGGGTAGGAATGTCGGTGTTCCAGATGTCAGTCTTCTGGTTTGTCGGTGTATTCATCTTGGTGAAGTGACTGTCAGAGATGTGATTTTTCAGCTAAGTAAAGTAGACCCAGATATCTATATAAATATATACATATATATATATATATATATATATATATATTCTTCTTTCGGCTGCTCCCATTAGGGGTCGCCACAGCAGATCATCTGTTTCCATTTCTTCTTGTCCTCTGCATCTTGCTCTGTCACACCAACCACCTGCATGTCCTCTCTCACCACATCCATAAACATTATCTTAGGCCTTCCTCTTTTCCTGTTACCTTGCAGCTTCATCCTTAGCATCTTTTTCCCAATATACTCTACATCCCTCCTCAGCACATGTCCAAACCAACATAATCTTGCTTCTCTGGCTTTGTCTCCAAACCTTCCAACCTGGGCTGACCCTCTAATATACTTATACCTAATCCTGTCCACCCTCGTCACACCCAGTGCAAATCTTAACATCTTTAACTCTGCCATGTCCGGCTCTGACTCCTGCTTTTTTGTCAATGCCACTGTCTACAACCCATATGACATAGCTGGTCTCACTACCCTCTTGTACACCTTCCCTTTCACTATTACTGGTACTCGTCTGTCACAAATCGTTCCTGACACTCTTCTCCACCCACTCCATCCTGCCTGTACTCTCTTCTTCACCTCCCTTCCACACTCACCATTACTCTGAACTGTTGATCCCAAGTATTTAAACTCATCCACCTTTGCCACCTCTACTCCCTACATCCTCACCATTCCTCTATCCTCCCTGTCATTCACACACATATATTCTGTCTTAGTCCTGCTGACCTTCATTCCTCTTCTCTCTAGAGCATATCTCCACCTCTCCAGGGTCTCCTCCACCTGTTCCCTACTCTCACTACAGATCACAATGTCATCTGCAAATATCATAGTCCACAGGGACTCCTGTCTGATCTCGTCTGTCAACCTGTCCATCACCATTGCAAATAAGAAAGGGCTCAGAGCTGATCCTTGATGTAATCCCACCTCCACCTTAAACACATCTGTCACTCCCACCGCAGACCTCACCGCTGTCACACTACCTTTGTACATATCCTGTACCACTCTTACATACTTCTCTGACACTCCCGACTTCCTCATACAATACCACAAGTCCTCTCTAGGCACCCTGTCATATGCTTTCTCTAAGTCCACAAAGACACAGTGCAACTCCTTCTGACCTAATCTGTACTTCTCCATCAACACTCTCACAGCAAACATCGCATCTCTCTCTCTCTCCCTCTATATGTGTGTGTGTATATATATATATATATATATATATATATATATATATATATATATATATATATATGTGTGTGTGTGTGTGTCTGTGTGTGTGCATTCACACATATTCCTTTCTGAAATTTTACACACACACACACACACACACACACACACACACACACACACACACACACACACACACACACACAGCAACACTACTATTATTAATACAAACTATGTCTGAATGCATGGTAGGTTTCTTTCAACTTTGTTTGGTTTGCATTTTATTGATTTTCAAAATGTTGGCACTGATCATCTAAGTGTCAATGCTTCTGCATTTTGATAAATAAACAGACATATATGTATATAAACATATACTGGTGTCTGTGCTAAAATGCCTTCTTGGTCTAATCTCTCCCTCTCTTCCTCTCTTACAAACACACACACACACACGTGCTTAGAAACACTGACCAGGGAAGAAATGTGGAGAATTTCAAAGATATACTAAGGCTTGGTTCTTCTGTTTTATGAGAACAGATTTTATTTCAGTAAGATAGTAGAATAAAAAATGTTTTCTTAATCTGTTGAATACCAAGTCCCACTCAATTAAGTATACACAATTCATTCTCACATATATCGACTCCCTATTAAATTCAAAATGCATATGCCATATTTCTTGTTACTCAACTCCTCAACTGAACCACATGTACTTAGTTCCATACACTGTAGGATTAAAAAAAAAAAAAAACAGACGTCTATGGTAAGCCTTAGAAAATGTGTTACGCAAAACAATGAGGTGTATCATAAGTTACAGGAAATAACAGTAAGCAGTAAATAGACAATAAAGTCTTATGATAATGTAGCAGTAAATGTCCAGTAGAAAAGAACATGTTTCAATTTTTTTCCTAGCTGTATAACTGCATTAGGATTATTTAACACCTTTACCAGCGAGAAACACTCATTTAGCATTACTATCCTCACATGGAATATAATTGTTGTTTCAAAACCCATGTGACATTTGCAAATGAAAAAAATAACAGAAGCATTTTTTTTACATCTGCCAGTAGATTCTGACTTACTTTACATGGCGTTTAACTCTCTCAGTACAGGTTCCTGCTTGTTATTATTTTTTTAAGAGAAAAGTAACCCACTGTTCTTTATTGACTAGATCACAGCCTAAAATATGAAGTAAAGGTCTTATTGTATGTTAATTACACATGTGAAGGAATGTGTCCATGCATTTTAATTGTAACATAGTATGTGAGCAGTAAGAACAGTCTGCTAAAGTGAAGAGAGCCCTTATGACCCCTATAAATAAGTAAGTGACATATCTTCTCACTTGCATCCTAGTCACAGAAGCAACCTGGTAAACTTACATATCAAGGAGATGGAGAGAGGGAGGACACGCCGCTCCTCAGTGCCTCAGTGCCATCCTGTGACTGCAAGGATTCCATGATTGATATAAAATCAGCAACAGAGTGTAATTCATTGTAGGAAAACAGTGATAAGGATTAACTCACTAGCCAATATACCGCATGGATATGGACGAGAATTCAGATTACTAATGGAGAAGGGTAGATAAAACTGAAAATGTTTAATCAAGAGTGGTAGCGTATTTCCGTTGATTCACGGGAGGGCAATAGTCCCGGTTCAGGACCACGGACAGAGACGTGCAAACTTCATAACCCTATTCCCTCCATATAATATAATATGGGTCGACTTCTATGCCGGTTCCTTAGTCAGAAATCTTCATCAAATATGCTTGTATACAGTTAGTTTCAGCTAAACGTGCAGTCTAGCCCATCCTGTAGTGATCCCTTTTAATATTACGAAATTCAAGCTAGCTACTTACTGAATAGCACCATTAGGAAACAAAGACAGCAAAAGAAACAAACGTTTCCTAATAACGAACGTCATCTACAGAATCGCCTGACTTTTTACGATCACCAAAAAAGTTGACTCCGTTGACTTTGTTTAATGAATTAACCAGGATCTTACCGGCCATTCTCCATGTTGCTTCAATAGCGACACGACTTAATGACCGTACTCTTTACCTGAGCAGTAAGCTGTCAGTCACTTCTTGTAACCGCCCGCCTTTATCCACCTTGTGGAGGTGTCCGAATTAGACCAAGAGGCGGAAGTCGCACCTAATTGGTTCCTTGCGTTTGTAGGTTGCCTGCATTACTGAGAGGGAAACCCGGAAGATTACGCGACGCGAGTAACCAGGTTTTCCCTTAAGAGAATTGTTTGGTTATTCTCAAGAGTCCGTACAGGACCTTGCTGTCCATTGTTCGGCATGAGCATAATTATACAGCTCAACCATGAGCAAATCTCCACAGAAGCAGGAGCAAATCAAGAAATAATACGGGACAATCAAGCACCCTTTTAAAATATCACTACTATTAACCTGAGATGAGACATTTAAGAATAAGAGAATGTAAACTAATATGTATTTTCAGAAGTAAATACAGTCTATAACTTTAATTATTGTCATTATTTTCAAGTTTACTTCATCACATTTCTTCTCGAAATCACAATTTTTTGGAGGGATTAAGAGAGCCGGAGCTAAATTTTGAGTAGAAAATCATGGATGTTCCAGAAAACAAGTGACAGCTGAGAGGTATGAACTTTATAATATATTTAATATAAGAACGGCAACGAAGACTTAATCCACACTACAAATCTATGCTGATAATATCAGAATTAAACAGAACTCATTAAATTCATTAAAGCTAGTGGGATGATTAGTACTAAGGTGATAGAGTTCAGGCTTATTGGATATTAGAAAATTCTGCAGGAGGTAAAGTATTGCAGTAGATTAATTGTTCATCTTTTTCAATGGAGTCCACAATTCCATCTCACAATTACTCAAACTTATTTATAAACCACAGGATTGCCCTGCACTTAACTCACGACTCACCCTCTATAACCCCACTAGGCCTCTGCAATCTGAACAACAACATTCTTCAAGTCCATCAACCTAAAAATACCTGCAGGACAGTTATACTCCTGGACCATGGCCAAAAATGAAATACTCTGCCTACATCCATCCCCTTACAACATAATCCCTGCAACTTTAAAACTGCTCTTCAAAACCACTTTGTCTCCAACTGGATATGTAATTGCTCAATTTCCTCCTCTGCCATTACTTAATATGCCCACTGAACCTAAATAGTCCACCTCTAGCCCCTGCTAATATATCTCATCTGCTTGCCTAATCCTAGTGAAAACTTAATACTTATTATCACCTCTCGCCTCATCATAATCTGCTAGCACCTTTTCTTCTCCTGCCTTTCTTTCTGACTTGCATTCCCCTTCATATATTTGTAGTATAACTCTCCACTACTAGTAAATCCTTTACTGCATGTTTGCATTACAATATTTAACACCTCTGTCTAGCTTGTATTTGCTTAATAGTCCACGTCTACCTTGTATTTTGTTTAATGTCTGATGGACGGTACTCTGACCAATACTTCATTGTTGTTAATATAAGGCCTATCACTTGTATCTATTTTTGTATGATCTTCCTGCAATTTTATCATTATTTTATTGTATAATTTTCATGTAATTTTAGTTTTGTAAATCTTGAAAACTGTTAGTTAAAAAAATTGTTAATCTCTGTTATATGTATAACCTGGAGCTTTTCTCCCTGGGCCTCCACAAAAATGGGCTTTCACTGGCCCAGTGAACTTTCCTGGTAATCAAATGACAATCAATCAATCAATCAATCAATAAATAAATGTGTAAGTAAAGGAGATATAATGAAAGAGTTTTAGCTGTATTGGAAAAAGAGACCTGAGCATATATACTTTAAATTAAAAGAATGGGAAACATACTCTTTATGAAATGTTAAAGACACAGTGAAAGGAAGTAAACAATGGGTGAAGCATGAATTGAGAAATTGTAATATAGAATTCCCCAAAAGTCAAAGTAAACGCTGAGGTATAACTGATTCACAGCAAGCACAATGCCAAAGCCAGTAGAGGTAAAAGTAATCGCATTTAATGTTCAACAAAAAATTCTCACATTACATTAAGTGCCTTCATCCACACTAAGGTGGACTTCATCAGAATAAAATACACCATTAATTGTACATATAAATATCCCATTTTGGCGCCCAAAGTTCACAAAATACTTAAAATTTAAAGTGAACCAGTACCAGTAAACAAGCACTACATAGAGTTCATCTGAACTCACCTCTACTCATAATATATACCAAAGTGTGTATGAGCAATACATCATATAGATATTGCATATATTATATATAATAATAAATAAATCAAATAAATTGACTACATGTCCTGCTTTAAAACTTCCACAACTGTACAAAATGTAAAATATAAATACAATATATAAATAGAAAACATGAAATATATATGTATGTGTGTAATAACATCAATTCATTCTAATCCAAGAACTATTATGTAATATTGTATCCAAGCTCTCCATAATACCTACATCATATAACATGAACAAGTAAGCATGTCTGTGTAAAAAACAACTAAGCAATAAAATAGTGCTCTGTGAACACAACCATATAAGGGAAACTAGTGTAGTTAATGAATTAACGTAACTGTAATATAGGTTTTATAGTAATGTATTCATTGAGTCCAGGCTCCCTTGTCACATCAGTTAGTATTTGCCACTTGATTTCCTTTTTGCCAAGAAGTGTTTTAAAATTACCCCCACGTGGTTGTAGGCTAAGTTGATCAAGAATTGCAAATTTAAATATATGTGTACCTCCATATTTGACTATATGTCTATATAAGGCGTTATTCATATCCCTCTTTCTTATACTATATAAATTATTGTGAATTCTTTTCTTAAATTGCCTGTCTGTTTTGCCTATGTAGTAGCTGGGACAAGTCATGCATTTGGCTAAATATATAGTGTATTTAGAATTACAGTTACTATATATGAATTTAATTCTAGCCCTATTAACATTTTCTAAGACTAATTCTTCAGCTTCTAATATAGCGTGACGTTGCCCACAGCTACCACAATGCCTAGTGTGTTTGTTTGGATCACTTCTTACTCTCGATATTGATCCATTCTCTAATTTTCTCTTAATGTTTGCACCCATTTTATTAACAAACACTGGTGTATCACCTATGATCTTCCTTATTTCTTGATCCGCCGCTAGAATATTCTAATTCTTTCTTAGTATATTTTTTATACCATTCACATATGGGGAATATTCCAACACACATGCTCTATTATATTGAGTTACATTGCTATCTCCATCTACTACTGAATTTTTAACACGTTCCTTTCCTAATAAAGGGGGATATTTATTCCTCCATTCACTTACTACGTAGTTCATAACATCATCCAGTAAACATATTAGATACCCCCTTGATACAAACATGGATTTAATAGAATTTACTTAATCAATCATATCATTATACATAGACGTCATATGGGCAGCTTTAATACATTGTCCTTTGAATATATTCGTCATCATGTCCCTTGGATGATTACTAGAATATTCCAGGTAACTGTTGGAAAAAGTACTTTTTCTATAAATTCGGGACTTAAAACTACTATTGGTGTTAGAAATAAAGGTGTCCAAATAAGCTATTCTATCAGGACTACTTGAGAATGCAAATTTCAAAAATGTACTGGTACTATTCAAGTAGTCTATGAATTGCCCTATACTGTCCTGGGGTCGTCCCATAAAATAAAAATATCATCCAAAAATCTAGAATAGTAAGACACATACTTGTGATAACTGCTACTAAATAGTTATGTGGTCTCCCATTCCAACATAACCAGGTTGGTGAACATGGGGGCACAAGCTGCCCCCATGGCCACCCCTCTGGTTGGTCTAAAATACTCCCCTTCAAAATATATGTAATTATAATCAAGAACCATTGACATGAGTTCCATAATTAAGCAAATATTGTCCTATTCCAGGTTGGAGTATTTCTTCAAGCTATTACAAAAATCATTCAAGCCCTGTATTTTAGGTATACAAGAAAATAAGTCAATGACATCTATAGTAATGAATATAAAATTATCTTTCCATATATTAGATATTATAATATAGTTAAAGACTCTGAAAAGATTTGAGAAACATCATTAGATGTTATTTCACTATATTCCACTCAATACTGGTTGTTTGTTTATTTTATTTTATTTATTTATCTGTCAACGAAATAACTGAAGTGGTGTGTTACAAACCCATTTCAACCACAAACTAATGAACAAAGTCAATGCTAAATGCAGTATGGGCAAGAAATCCAAGCTTAAGAATGGGTGAAATCAACAATGCGTAGTGGATAATTGACTTCTTACACCTAATTACATTACTGGCAGGGCGTGGCCAAGTGTGTAACATTTTTCTTTGATAAACTCCAATCAAAAAGTATCTTAGATTTGTCATATTGGTTACAGATGAGATGAGTGAACACTCATATGAATTTGTTTTAGTGTCTCCTATTTTAGATTATATTATATTCATTCTAAAATGTTCACTTTTTTATACTCACTCTTCTGAGCATTCAGTGTTTCATGATATATTTAGTATTTCATACATTAACTTTCATTATGAACAATAGGCAGTCTGTATTCCTCAAATGAAAGTTAATGATCATGCACAAAAAAAATGTACTTCTTTGTTGTAGCAATTATGCCCTCATCATGCAAAGTGGGCCCCTCTGTTGCTAGCTTTGACCCCCTCATTAAGCATGTCCTTCTCCTTAACCACCTCTCCCAGAGACGTAAAGCTGTTAATCTATTCCACTATATTCTCTTCTATCTCAAATTTCTGCTCCTTGTGATTCTCCCAGCTGTTGCTATGACAACTATCTTGTCTGTACTCAGTTTCATCCTATGTCTCTATCATTTCCTGAAGTTCTTGTTTAAAATCTGCTTGCAGTGCAATACTGTCTGCATGCAGCAGCTTTGTTGATCTGTTCCCTATGACCTATTTGCCAATGTAATCCATCAGTAGTATGAACATCTGTGGGCTCAGAGCTGAACACTGATGCACACCCACCCTCACTAGGAAGCCTTCTGTGAGTATGAAGACTATTTGGAATTGTGTCACTGATTTCTTGCACACTACCTGCACTAATTCTACCAATGTTTCTGAGACTTTGAAACATCACAGGACTGCCCAAATCATCTTATTTGGGTCCTTGTTCCATGCTTTCTCCATGTCTAGGAATGCCCAGTTGGACTCTTTCTTCATATTTAGCTTCTTCACTGTCTCACTGTAAATGTTGGGGCAGTTGTGCTTCATGTTTATCTAAATCTGAATTGCTCATCTCCAGTCTTACTTTCTACTTTTCTGTGTATTCATTTATCAACCACTATTTAAAGAATCATAGGTCCATGGGTAAGTACTAGGCTAGCTGCCCTTGAGGGCCACTTTAAGCCTAGCCAATTTACCTTTTTGTGCTTGAATTAAAATATCCCTTTGGGTTAGAAATTGGCGTTACCCATCCTATGGTTGATAATTATATATTACACCTAATAATAATAACTGGGATCATACAACAGATAATTTGAAGGGACACATGCATGGGATAAAGCATTTAAGAACTGCTTCTGCCCATCAGTAGTAGAGGGAGCAGCCGGTGGGTAACTTTTCTGTTTTCCATCAATAGATCCAAGTTGGGCTTGAATATGGACAAAGATGAACTTTGTTTTATGTGGCTAGGGAGTCTATTCCTCAGCAGCAGTATCATCTGTGAGATATTCCTGTCCCTTCAAACTCATCTGTTGCTGCAGAAGGAGTTTATATCCCTAGACTGAGTATTGCTGATGCCATTGGACATGCTGATGTGCAGTAAATCCATCAGTATTGGGTCACAGTATATCTTGCATGCCAGACAAAGGTTACCTCTTAGCAGTATGTAGGATAGAAAGTATAGTGACAAGGCTTTGAGTCAGTCCATGTTAGCACATGTTTATAGGTCTTGCATCCTTTTAGTAAGGTATCTCTGTGGACATTCCAGTTGTTGGTTGTATCTGGACAGATACATTCCAAAAGGGCCTTATATTCAATGACTGGCATTATGAGGGCTGAGAAAAGGAGACAATGACATCCTTAGATTTAGGACACAATCCCTTTGTTTATAAGATGTGCAATATAGAAAGGCTTTCTTATAATGATGGACAGATATTGGTCAAAGGTTAGGTCACTATCCACATAAAGTTCCCAAATCCTGAACAACTGGATCAACTCTCAGAGTTGTATTATGTGGTAGTTTTAGTTTCAGTCCATGATTTGGGCACCAGTTATTTATTTGGGACAATCCTTCCTGTGGGATGACAATGTCATTTGGGGATTCAATGGATGCCCCTAGCTTGCAATCATCTGCAAGCTTAGTCAGCCAAAGCCCTTTGGTAATTCCTTTTAATTCAGAAATGTAGATGCAAGGATGTGGCCAAGATAGTGAACAGTTAACAGCACTGTTTTTTAGCTCTGCTTCAATTGAACATCTCTGACAGCATTTTTATTAGAAACCCCAAATAGAACATTTTGAAACTTAACGGATTTATAGTTGAGCATCAACTGAAGGATTAATTGCAAAAACTAATAAGTCTGAAAGCATTTTAATTGCTTTTCAGAGTCACAAAAACTAGAAAGAACTAATTGTCTTAGAATGAGACAGCTCCGTGTACAGGACAGTACAATGAAATAAAAAGACATACAGGCTATACTAAATAACATCTGCGAAGATAAATTAGAAAGCAAAATGGACAATTTGAAACAACTTAGAGTCATGAGCACTTTTGTGATGCTGTGGGAGATCTGAAAATGAGAAGAACTGTCTGGGTTACTATTTCCTGTCTTAAATTAAATAATCATAGTATTTTGAATCATATGCTAAGATGTCAAAGAATACAAGTTAGGCAATAAGCAAAATACAGTGAGTTGCATTCTAAGTCACTGTCAGTTATTAAATATTTCTGAATGCTTGCACTATACCAAAAAGATAGTTTATATACTAGCCTATAGAAAGACACTTCTGATAAAAAAAAAAAGGATTGTGTTTCTCTGTTATTGTCTCTTTTTAATGATAACAACACTTACTATCTCAGAACAATTTATCATGGAATGTTTGAATCTTAAAAGAGAAGATTTTTCAGGTGTTTTTTCAGATGCTATTAGATACTATTGGATATGATTAGACATAACATTTAAGGAAAAAATATGACTGATTCTAACAGTAGTACTTGATTACAAGTATCGAATATATAAGGGTAAATATAAATGTTCTATTATATGGTATTCTACACTTGGATTATGGCAAAAATATAAAACCTAGGTATGTTATACTGTTATACCATATGAGTTATCCCTAATCTTTATTATCCTACTCCACACATCTATACAACTATCTTAACACATTTTCTGTTCTGTCACTTTCCACTTTTAATACTACCATTAAATACATACCACCTGTAATCTACATATTCCCACCACCTAGCTATAAGATTCTAACTATATCTATCCTACCTTTAAGTTTAACTCTCTAATTCTAACTTCCCACTACACTTACCTTTCCCTTTTCTTACCCCCCAAAAATATTGAGCTGTATTGTTAAATATTTCTGTTTAATTTGAACTGTATTGTTAAATATTTTTGTTACTGTTTTGTATCTTTTTACAACATATGTGCTGTTTAGATAGTTTTCTGTATTATTTCACTTGCTTTATGAGTAATTGTTTCCTTACAAATTCATGTAATGATTTTCAAGTAACTTGGAGCTTTTCTCCTCAAGGCTCCACTGAAAATGGGTCCCAAGCTCAATGGACTTTCCCAGTCAACAAATGTCAATAAATAAATAAATAAATAAATAGACAGTAATAGTACAATACATTCTATACAAACAGAAATAGA
Organism: Protopterus annectens; assembly: GCF_019279795.1. NCBI lineage: Eukaryota > Metazoa > Chordata > Ceratodontiformes > Protopteridae > Protopterus > Protopterus annectens. Next base: position 753,118,352 of record NC_056748.1, read on the forward strand.
AAGAGATCAGAATAATTAAATATGTATATACATCAAGAACATAAATATGTCTATAAGGATAGGAGGTTGGCATAGTGGTTAAGGTGTTCACCTTACAGGCACAAGGTGCAGGGTTTGATTCTCTCATAGGGTAGTTGCCTGGGCCTGCCTTTCTGGCAGTTAGCCTGGTACTAATTTATGAACTTATAATCCTATAAACAACTTTACACACAGTAAATAAAACAGAAAAAAAAATCTGACCTATAAATTAATAAATATGAAAATAACAACTGACTTCCTCCCTATAGTAGACAGGGAGATAATGTGAGGTACACAAAAAGAAGACTGTAGAGATATTCAGTTTGGTCAACTTATAACAAAAGATTATAAACACCTGTTTAACTTTTCTTATTCATAGTAACCCACTGACAGGCTTTTTAAGATGATGCATAATAAAAATATGAGACACATTAATATGAATCAAAAGCATGAGCTAAGCATTGTTAGTCTAATGAAGAGTTTGAGAGGTAGTTTGTTCATCTTTTTCAACAAACTAGGAATATATCATTCCACGATATAATGTTTTAGGTTTATATCATTTGTTAATTTTTTATGTTTCAAAAGTTCTGTCAATAGCTGGCAATTTCATATATATATATATATATATATATATATATATATATATATATATATATATATATATATCAAGTATATACGTTCTGTACATAAATGTAATTTCATTATACCTGTTTTTTTTTTCCTCTATATAAATGTCTGATTTTAATATTTTTATTAGATTTTATCCATTAATATTAATGGATTGAATAATCCAGAAAAGGGAGTCTGTTCAAATACTTGTAATTACATAAAGTGCAAATAGTATTTCTACAGGAAATAGATTTACTTAATAAGGATGCAAATAAACGTTCATTAAAGAATTATTTGGCTTTAACAAGTTCTGGCTTTCGAGCTAAAAGAAGAGGTGTGCCCATTTTATGGACAAACTCACCAGTAATGCCTAAAGTAAAAGATACCTGTGTTGATAAAAATTATATGTTAAGCATTGTTATACTTGAGTGGAACAGAAACCTATATACATTGGTGAACTGTTATTGGATTACAGGGGCTGGAGCTAAAGATATAAAAATGTCTTAAACAATATAGCCTATTACATGAAAGGTGACTGGTGAGTTTAATTGTATTTTATCAGACTAAGACTCCAATGCATATAGAAAGCTGAGAATCACATCTTCAGCCAAACACTTAAAATGTTTGTAAATCTAATGGATTTAAAGGATGTATATGAGCTAAGGAAAACAGATTCAGTTCCATTTAACCATTATTCATACAGGTATGGAACACAGATATTGATAAACTTTTTGTCTCAAACAACCTGTTCTCGCATATCAGAGAAGTGTTCATAGTTTAATATCCATTATTGGATCATAATGCTATAATCTTTAATATTATTTTAAAAACTGACAATTTAATGCATCACAGGAGATTACTAGTGCACTTATTAAAAAAAAGGATTCAGGACTGGTATGTTAAAGAAATCAAACATTTCCTAGAAATAAGCATGAATGGTGAATCTGACATTGTCCTGTGGGATTCACTAAAGACTTACTTAAATTGAAGAGTTATAAGATTTGTTTAAAATCTGCTTGCAGTGCAATACTGTCTGCATGCAGCAGCTTTGTTGATCTGTTCCCTATGACCTATTTGCCAATGTAATCCATCAGTAGTATGAACATCTGTGGGCTCAGAGCTGAACACTGATGCACACCCACCCTCACTAGGAAGCCTTCTGTGAGTATGAAGACTATTTGGAATTGTGTCACTGATTTCTTGCACACTACCTGCACTAATTCTACCAATGTTTCTGAGACTTTGAAACATCACAGGACTGCCCAAATCATCTTATTTGGGTCCTTGTTCCATGCTTTCTCCATGTCTAGGAATGCCCAGTTGGACTCTTTCTTCATATTTAGCTTCTTCACTGTCTCACTGTAAATGTTGGGGCAGTTGTGCTTCATGTTTATCTAAATCTGAATTGCTCATCTCCAGTCTTACTTTCTACTTTTCTGTGTATTCATTTATCAACCACTATTTAAAGAATCATAGGTCCATGGGTAAGTACTAGGCTAGCTGCCCTTGAGGGCCACTTTAAGCCTAGCCAATTTACCTTTTGTGCTTGAATTAAAATATCCCTTTGGGTTAGAAATTGGCGTTACCCATCCTATGGTTGATAATTATATATTACACCTAATAATAATAACTGGGATCATACAACAGATAATTTGAAGGGACACATGCATGGGATAAAGCATTTAAGAACTGCTTCTGCCCATCAGTAGTAGAGGGAGCAGCCGGTGGGTAACTTTTCTGTTTTCCATCAATAGATCCAAGTTGGGCTTGAATATGGACAAAGATGAACTTTGTTTTATGTGGCTAGGGAGTCTATTCCTCAGCAGCAGTATCATCTGTGAGATATTCCTGTCCCTTCAAACTCATCTGTTGCTGCAGAAGGAGTTTATATCCCTAGACTGAGTATTGCTGATGCCATTGGACATGCTGATGTGCAGTAAATCCATCAGTATTGGGTCACAGTATATCTTGCATGCCAGACAAAGGTTACCTCTTAGCAGTATGTAGGATAGAAAGTATAGTGACAAGGCTTTGAGTCAGTCCATGTTAGCACATGTTTATAGGTCTTGCATCCTTTTAGTAAGGTATCTCTGTGGACATTCCAGTTGTTGGTTGTATCTGGACAGATACATTCCAAAAGGGCCTTATATTCAATGACTGGCATTATGAGGGCTGAGAAAAGGAGACAATGACATCCTTAGATTTAGGACACAATCCCTTTGTTTATAAGATGTGCAATATAGAAAGGCTTTCTTATAATGATGGACAGATATTGGTCAAAGGTTAGGTCACTATCCACATAAAGTTCCCAAATCCTGAACAACTGGATCAACTCTCAGAGTTGTATTATGTGGTAGTTTTAGTTTCAGTCCATGATTTGGGCACCAGTTATTTATTTGGGACAATCCTTCCTGTGGGATGACAATGTCATTTGGGGATTCAATGGATGCCCCTAGCTTGCAATCATCTGCAAGCTTAGTCAGCCAAAGCCCTTTGGTAATTCCTTTTAATTCAGAAATGTAGATGCAAGGATGTGGCCAAGATAGTGAACAGTTAACAGCACTGTTTTTTAGCTCTGCTTCAATTGAACATCTCTGACAGCATTTTTATTAGAAACCCCAAATAGAACATTTTGAAACTTAACGGATTTATAGTTGAGCATCAACTGAAGGATTAATTGCAAAAACTAATAAGCCTGAAAGCATTTTAATTGCTTTTCAGAGTCACAAAAACTAGAAAGAACTAATTGTCTTAGAATGAGACAGCTCCGTGTACAGGACAGTACAATGAAATAAAAAGACATACAGGCTATACTAAATAACATCTGCGAAGATAAATTAGAAAGCAAAATGGACAATTTGAAACAACTTAGAGTCATGAGCACTTTTGTGATGCTGTGGGAGATCTGAAAATGAGAAGAACTGTCTGGGTTACTATTTCCTGTCTTAAATTAAATAATCATAGTATTTTGAATCATATGCTAAGATGTCAAAGAATACAAGTTAGGCAATAAGCAAAATACAGTGAGTTGCATTCTAAGTCACTGTCAGTTATTAAATATTTCTGAATGCTTGCACTATACCAAAAAGATAGTTTATATACTAGCCTATAGAAAGACACTTCTGATAAAAAAAAAAAGGATTGTGTTTCTCTGTTATTGTCTCTTTTTAATGATAACAACACTTACTATCTCAGAACAATTTATCATGGAATGTTTGAATCTTAAAAGAGAAGATTTTTCAGGTGTTTTTTCAGATGCTATTAGATACTATTGGATATGATTAGACATAACATTTAAGGAAAAAATATGACTGATTCTAACAGTAGTACTTGATTACAAGTATCGAATATATAAGGGTAAATATAAATGTTCTATTATATGGTATTCTACACTTGGATTATGGCAAAAATATAAAACCTAGGTATGTTATACTGTTATACCATATGAGTTATCCCTAATCTTTATTATCCTACTCCACACATCTATACAACTATCTTAACACATTTTCTGTTCTGTCACTTTCCACTTTTAATACTACCATTAAATACATACCACCTGTAATCTACATATTCCCACCACCTAGCTATAAGATTCTAACTATATCTATCCTACCTTTAAGTTTAACTCTCTAATTCTAACTTCCCACTACACTTACCTTTCCCTTTTCTTACCCCCCAAAAATATTGAGCTGTATTGTTAAATATTTCTGTTTAATTTGAACTGTATTGTTAAATATTTTTGTTACTGTTTTGTATCTTTTTACAACATATGTGCTGTTTAGATAGTTTTCTGTATTATTTCACTTGCTTTATGAGTAATTGTTTCCTTACAAATTCATGTAATGATTTTCAAGTAACTTGGAGCTTTTCTCCTCAAGGCTCCACTGAAAATGGGTCCCAAGCTCAGTGGACTTTCCCAGTCAACAAATGTCAATAAATAAATAAATAAATAGACAGTAATAGTACAATACATTCTATACAAACAGAAATAGAAAGAGATCAGAATAATTAAATATGTATATACATCAAGAACATAAATATGTCTATAAGGATAGGAGGTTGGCATAGTGGTTAAGGTGTTCACCTTACAGGCACAAGGTGCAGGGTTTGATTCTCTCATAGGGTAGTTGCCTGGGCCTGCCTTTCTGGCAGTTAGCCTGGTACTAATTTATGAACTTATAATCCTATAAACAACTTTACACACAGTAAATAAAACAGAAAAAAAAATCTGACCTATAAATTAATAAATATGAAAATAACAACTGACTTCCTCCCTATAGTAGACCAGGGAGATAATGTGAGGTACAAGGAAGGATGAATGTAGAGATATTCAGTTTAATCAACTTATAACAAAGATTATACAAAACACCTGTTTTACTTTTCTTATTCATAATAACTCAATGACAGGCTTTTTTTAAGATGAGCATACTAAACTATGAGACATTAATATGAATCAAAAGCATGAGCTAAGCATTGTTAGTCTAATGAAGAGTTTGAGAGGTAGTTTGTTCATCTTTTTCAACAAACTAGGAATATATCATTCCACGATATAATGTTTTAGGTTTATATCATTTGTTAATTTTTTATGTTTCAAAAGTTCTGTCAATAGCTGGCAATTTCATATATATATATATATATATATATATATATATATATATATATATATATATCAAGTATATACGTTCTGTACATAAATGTAATTTCATTATACCTGTTTTTTTTTCCTCTATATAAATGTCTGATTTTAATATTTTTATTAGATTTTATCCATTAATATTAATGGATTGAATAATCCAGAAAAGGGAGTCTGTTCAAATACTTGTAATTACATAAAGTGCAAATAGTATTTCTACAGGAAATAGATTTACTTAATAAGGATGCAAATAAACGTTCATTAAAGAATTATTTGGCTTTAACAAGTTCTGGCTTTTGAGCTAAAAGAAGAGGTGTGCCCATTTTATGGACAAACTCACCAGTAATGCCTAAAGTAAAAGATACCTGTGTTGATAAAAATTATATGTTAAGCATTGTTATACTTGAGTGGAACAGAAACCTATATACATTGGTGAACTGTTATTGGATTACAGGGGCTGGAGCTAAAGATATAAAAATGTCTTAAACAATATAGCCTATTACATGAAAGGTGACTGGTGAGTTTAATTGTATTTTATCAGACTAAGACTCCAATGCATATAGAAAGCTGAGAATCACATCTTCAGCCAAACACTTAAAATGTTTGTAAATCTAATGGATTTAAAGGATGTATATGAGCTAAGGAAAACATATTCAGTTCCATTTAACCATTATTCATACAGGTATGGAACACAGATATTGATAAACTTTTTGTCTCAAACAACCTGTTCTCGCATATCAGAGAAGTGTTCATAGTTTAATATCCATTATTGGATCATAATGCTATAATCTTTAATATTATTTTAAAAACTGACAATTTAATGCATCACAGGAGATTACTAGTGCACTTATTAAAAAAAAAGGATTCAGGACTGGTATGTTAAAGAAATCAAACATTTCCTAGAAATAAGCATGAATGGTGAATCTGACATTGTCCTGTGGGATTCACTAAAGACTTACTTAAATTGAAGAGTTATAAGCTGGTATGATAGTAAAACAAGAGACTGGGACAAAGAATTGAATATAGTACAGGGCGATAATGCTTAAACACAAGCGGTCCAACTGTGCAAATAAATATTTTCTTTAATTCTGGTACCTCGGCCTTCACCTTCTCATGGAATACATTTACAATTCAATTGAATTGGCGAAGGCCGAGGTACCAGAATTAAAGAAAAAAAGTTTTTGCACAGTTGGGCTGCTTGTGTTTAAGCATTATTGGTATTTTTGGAATTTTGAATTTTGGAGTGTGTCTTTGGATATAGTACAGGGCAAATCAGATACACTAAAGTTAAATATAAAACCAAATTACATTATCAGTTAGTCTGAACTTAAAAAGTTAAATACAAAATATGTCGAAATTCTAAACCATAAGGTTTCAGTAAACTTGAAAAAAAAATAAATTTAAACTTCAGGCATATTCAGTAAACCCTTAAAGCTTTCATAAATGTGCTCTTAGATAAAAAAAAATGAATAAACTAAATCATATCAAAGAAATTATAACACATACAAATAAAAAAGAAAGAAAAACAGATACTAAAGGTATTCTTAAGGGCTTTAAAATATTTTATGAAAATATAAATAATAATACAAATAACCTAGATAATGATGATATATGAAACTTTTCCAAGAGAAAATATAAATAATAAAATAAGTGAAAAAAATAAAAATAATAGATCAATCACTTTAAAAGAAATAAAAGATCAAATAAAAAAGTAAAAAAAAAATAATAATAAGGCACTGGGCTTAGATAGCCTTATATGAGAACTATATAAAATACTACTGGATGATGCAGTTAAAATATTAGATAAAGTCTACAGAGAAATAAAAACAACTGTCGTAGCCCCATCATGTAAATATCCCATTATATCACTTATTTTAAATCAAAATAAGGATCCTACAATCATAAAGACCCATTTCACTTTTAAAAGTGGACTATAAAATATTCATATCCTTTTTAGCTAACATAATTAATCTACTTATCCCTAAACTAGTTAATGATCAAACTGGGTTTATTTTGTATAGCCAAGTACATGATAATATATTAAAAACATATACATTAACAGACTATGTAAATAAAATAAAAAAGAACTTTCTAGCATTAGTCTCAATTTAGAAAAGGCTTTTGACTCAGTTAGTTGGTTGTACCTATTTAAACACCTAAAGTGTATACATTCTCACATGAGTTTGTTGCATTAATTTCTAAGTTATGCAATAACACCCGTGCTTATATCAAAATAGGTTCTTTTCTTTCTAATTCATTTAAATTACAAAATGGCAGAAAACAAGGCTGTCCATTATCACCTTTACTTTTTGCATTAACTATAGAACTCTTTGCTAATAGTATTAGATCCAATACGAACATTAATGGTATCAAAATAATAGAACATTTTGAACTAAAAATTCAACACTTTGCTGATATTTTACTAACAATAGGAAATATAGAGAAATCACTAGAATATATAATTAGTTCTATGAGTCATTTTGAAGAAATCACAAACTTAAGATTTAATCATAATAAAACAAGAACATTGTTAATAAAAACATAAAAATTCATACAAAAATATTCTAACTTCAATTGAAATAGCAATCAGATGAAATGCGCTGGTATAACTATTATGTAATAGTAAAGAAATGATGCAAACTTTCAACAGGTTGTTGATATAATTTTAAGTTTTGTCACATTGGAACAGATTTTTCTTTACCATGGAAGTATGATTAACGCTTATTAAGATGGTAATTCTCCCTAAAATCTTGTTTGTCTTACAATCTGTAGTACTATCTCCACCAAAAAAATTGAAGAAGATCAATAATATTCTGTTTAATTATTTTTGGCATCCTAATAAACCAAGAGTTTCCATTGAGTGGCACAGAAAAGGTTGTAACAATGGTGGAACAGGATTCCCTGATATTTAATTGGGGTCTATATTAAATCACCGAATGCTTAAATAAGTGAACGGTGATTAATCCACCCTATGTAAGTGAAAGCTTACAATGTTGACATGTCAGAACAGTGATTTTTTTCCAAGGAAAAAAAAAATCATTGTTCCAACAAAAAAAAATCAATTTCAAATATTGCATTAAGTGGGGGCTTTGCCCCCCACACCTGCCTACTTAAATATACCAAATCCGAGACCATACTACAGTGCCAAAAATGGCAAAGTACTGAAGCGGCCAAGCAAATTATTTCCCAGTGAAAGAATTCGGTTAACAGCCGCTTTGATATTTTGTGTTTTTAGCCTTTTAAGTTTGACCAAGATGCATTCAAAAGAATGCGTCTTCGGTCTTGTAATATAGACCCTTTAATTTAAAAGTTATAGTGCTGTAGATAAATTTATCTTATGACTCAAAATGGAAACAAATACATTAAGAAATATTATTAGTAAATAAATATATCACAACCAGTCATAAACAAATAGTCCCTAATAGTTTTATCTTGTTATTAAAAGATTGTTTTGTAAATGGAGTTACACCTTCTTCTCAAATTCCCTATTTAAATAAAATCATTTCATTTTTCCAAAGGTTCACATACTCAACCCATTATATTAAAGGCTGAATATTTTCTATGTTTCCATCTGCATATACAAATGACTGCTTAGAAACTGATAACATCAACAAAGTGCTAGTATTGAAACAACAAAGTAACTTAATTTATTGGCATAATTTCTTAAATAAAAACCCAAATGAAGAAAAACAACAACTGAATCAATAAATGAGACTGCAACCCATCTCCGCTAGGTTAGCTAGTTCAAACAGTGAAGCAGGACTCGAACAGGGATAAGGCAGCGAATTTATTAACACACAAGAAACTGAACAAGACAAGTAAGCGCTTTCATCTGCGATGCAGACTTCATCAGACAAAGTACATCCTAATTAACAACATATTTAACAACTTTTTGGCGCCAACGTAAAATACAAAAAAATCATTTCAAATAGTTGACGTCAACTTTTAAAGTGCCAGTGCATACAATTAATAAAACCTGAAATTCAGCATACAAATACTCAAGGATGCGTTTTAAAACATAACGTTGCTAAAATGTCAACAGGTACTGATAATCATAAAGCCCACTACTGTGAAAATATTAAAAATGTAAATATATGTACATATAAATAAATAAATAAAATACATATATATATAAATAAATAAATAAATAAAATAAATATATATATATATATATATCTATCTATATATATATGTATATATATATATATATATATATATATATATATATATAAAAACATGAATATGTATACCAATGAAACTAATCTACTAAATTCATAACATGTCAAATAATCTGTATAATTTACTACATGTTGCTAAGGGACAACCAAAATATCCTACAAGGTCAGTTCTACATATACATAAAACATTTTCCTTGAACACGAGAAAGACAAAAAATATATAAAATCACATCCCACTTATAATAATTGTAATAAGGGTTTGATGGATATAAAATCATTAATACCAGGAAACTTGGTGGCATTAGTCTTCATCTGCCACATACTTTCATTTTTTCCTAAGAGAGCTTTAAAATGTCCTCCCCGTGGTGATTTTTGTACATGATCAATTATGGCAAACCGAAAAACGTGTCCAGCACCATACTGTTTTGTATGTCTGTATAAGGCATTGTTAGTGTCATTAACCTTAATCTTATACAAATGTTCATAAATCCGTCTCCTAAATTGCCTTTCAGTTTTTCCAATATAAAACACTGTGCATAAATCACATTTTGCAAGGTATATTATGTTTGTACTATAACAATTCCCTTTTATAAACTTTATATATGTCCTATTTATATCATCTTGTTTACAACCCTTATTTTCATTTATAGCAAAGCATTGTCTACATGAAACACACTTTTTTGTGGAGACATCCTGCAACAAAGGGTTATTACGATTGTTTGTAGTATTCTCTAACAATATTTTAATATTCAGTCCCACCTTGTATACACAGCATGGTCTGTTACCAACTACATTATTTACTTCCTCATCAACAGTTAAAATGTTCCAATGTCTTAATAAAATATTTTTAATTTCGTTAACATGTGGTGAATACATTAAAACACATACTTTTTTAGACTCAAAGCCCTCTATTGTTCCAGATTGTGTTGCATTATTAGTGATAAGTGCTGTACCCAAAATTGGGGGGTACTTTTTACCCCATTCCCGTATGACATATGAAGCTATATTATTCAGTAGTCGAATAGGGTACTTTCTATTAATAAACATGTTTTTAATAAAATGTATCTCCTTAGTCCTTACCTCATAAGTGGAGGACATTCTAGCTACCCGAATACATTGTCCCTTAAAAATATTTCTTAAAATATGTTTGGGATGATTACTGGAAAATTCCAGATATCCATTTGAAAATGTTTCTTTTCTATGAATCTCAGACTGAAAGCCAGTAACTGTATGTTTGATAAATGTATCCAAATAAGCTATCCCTTCGGGCCTTATTTTGTATGTAAATTTCAAAAAATCACTGGACTGATTTAAATACACCATAAAGTCATTAAAAGATTCAACTGGTCCATCCCATAACAAAAACATGTCATCAAGAAATCTTGTATAATAAACCACATACTGGAAATAGGTGTCACTAAACAAATATTGATACTCCCATGCCAGCATAACCAGATTGGCAAAAATAGGGGCGCAAGAAGCCCCCATAGCAACACCCGTAGTCTGTCTAAAGTATTCCCCTTTGAAGTAAATATAATTATGGTCTAATACTATTTCCATCATATCAGTTATCAAATTAATATGATCCAAACTGAGGTTGGAATACCTTCTAATGCTCTCACAAAAACCTTCTAAGCCTTGAATTTTAGGGATGCAAGAAAACAAATCTATAACATCAATGGTTATGTAAAGCAAACTCTGTTTCCATTTATCAGTGGTAAGGTTGGACAAAAACATCCATGAATCCTTTATAAGGTGCGGTGTATTTCCGTAAATGTGCTTAACCCATCTGTCTATGGGTACCCCTATATTAAAGGTCTTAGTTTTACTGCCTGAAATAATAGGGCGAAAAGGAGGGTCAAGTATGTCCTTATGAATTTTGGGGATACCTACAATTGTAGCAAGCACGGGGTGTTCTACCCTTAAAAAATTGTAAGTCTCCACAGTGATCCTATTGTCAATCAAATACTCTTCTAAAGCTAAATCAATCTTACGATATCCAATGTTAATTTCATTTAAAGACACTATTTCATAATTATCCGTCTCAATTAATATCCTCTGTATCTTGTTAACATAATCCAATGTATTGTACAAGATGATCCCCGCAACTTTGTCGGGTTTCATAACCCGTATGTCTTTATTACAGACTAGTTCCTTCAAACATGTTCTCTCCTGCATAGTAAAGTTGTCACTAATAATACATTTCTTACTTTTCCTATTGTATCTGTATATATCCAAACATGTAAGGTCCTCAAAATTTAATACATTCCTATGTGATATGGGAATAAAGGTACCTTTTCGCCTTAATTCGTTTTCAGGTAACAACTCCATGTTATTTTGCATGGTAACAGCCAGGTTAAGTCTATGGCAATATTATAGTGTCAGCTAAATTAAACCTAGCAGTTGGTATGTATTTCATACCCTTCTTAAATGAATAAAAATGCTCATTCAAAATATTTAAGCTAGTATAATTAAATACTTTCAAATCATTTTGAGTAATAACTGCCTCATCAATCTGTTTATTGTGTACCATACTATTTTCCAAGATAGGTACATTAATAATTTTAACCCCAGTCTGTAAAAACTGACTGTTGGTATTCTCAATATCATTAACTACCATCTCTTTTGATGGTTCCTTTGTGGGTAATTCCATTTCTGTTGAGGTGTGAAATAACGGCCCCCTTGAAAATTTAAACCATAATCCTTGTGGACTTCCCTTCTATCCACAACAACATTATTAGGTTCCCTATCCATCTCACCTTTCCATAAATAAGCCCTATTATGGTGATATTGTTCAATATCACCTATTAATTTCTTATTCTTTCTGTCAAAAATCTTAGTGGCTCTACCTTCAGCTAATTTAAACTGTTTTTCATATAAGTCCTTCCACTGAGGGAACACTAATCTGTAACAATGTCATTGTTTAGCTTTTCAAGCTCATTAACTAACCCACTTAGTTTCTCATCATTCTTTTTTATAATTAAATTCATGAAACTAATACCATAACTGTCAAACAATTTGTTAAATTCCATCTTTGTGTCATTATCTAAGTTTATCCCCATTGGCATTTTAAAAAACCTTAAACCCATCAGTACAATTCCTAAATTAATACATTTCAACAGATATGCATTGTCAATCTTTACACTTTTCACAGCTAATAACATTTTTCCTAAATTGTAGATCATGTCCTTTACAGTCCCTTTATAATTAACTGAATTGTCCATATATTTTTGTTTTGATGGTCTTTAGTTTTAAAATCATAGTCATTAGTAAAAAATGTATCCAAATTACCAACATCATAAGTAGTGGGAGAAGCATTTACAGCATTGCCCCTAGGGCTAGAAAAATTCACAGAAGAACCTTTTTCAATATCCAGTTTAGGCTTTGCTGACATAGCATAAGTTTTTACAGGATGTGTGTGCTTAGGACGAGCTCCCAAGCGCTGAAAATCCTCGTCGACCTTAAACAAGGAAAAATCAAACGTAAAATCCTTGTCAGATGTATGACTTAAGTCTCCTAGACAGTTATGCAGCAATCTAGATCTAGTCACCTCGTTGTAAACCTTGCTAGATCCACCTTGGCCATTCGGAATGTCAGCTTGGGTGGACACATGAGTAGCAAGTAACAGTTGGCTTATTTTCTCACTAGGAGCTGCATTTTTCATATCCAGAATCATTTGTTGTAACTGCCCAACTACTTCAGTTAGGCGAGTAACGTTATCACGTAACACATTAATTTCCGCCTTAAAGCTATACAGCATATCCTTGTCCAAAGGAGTCTCGGTCACCACACTTGAACTGTCCATAGCTCACAAAAAACTTGTACAAAAACCCAAACGAAGAAAAACAACAACTGAATCAATAAATGAGACCACAACCCGTCTCCGCTAGGTTAGCTAGTTCAAACAGTGAAGCAGGACTCGAACAGGGATAAGGCAGCAAATTTATTAACACACAAGAAACTGAACAAGACAAGTAAGCGCTTTCATCTGCGATGCAGACTTCATCAGACAAAGTACATCCTAATTAACACCATATTTAACAACTTTTTGGCGCCAACTTAAAATACAAAAAAATCATTTCAAATAGTTCACGTCAACTTTTAAAGTGCCAGTGCATACAATTAATAAAACCTGAAATTCAGCATACAAACACTCAAGGATGCATTTTAAAACATAGCATTGCTAAAATATCAACAGGTACTGATAATCATAAAGCCCACTACTGTGAAAATATTAAAAATGTTACAAGCAATCATAATAACCCTTTGTTGCAGGATGTCTCCACAAAAAAGTGTGGTTCATGTCGACAATGCTTTGTTATAAATGAAAATAAGGGTTGTAAACTAGATGATATAAATAGGACATATATAAAGTTTATAAAAGGGAATTGTTATAGTACAAACATAATATACCTCACAAAATGTGATTTATGCACAGTGTTTTATATTGGAAAACCTGAAAGGCAATTTAGGAGACGGATTTATGAACATTTGTATAAGATTAAGGTTCATGACACTAACAATGCCTTATACAGACATACAAAACAGTATGGTGCTGGACATGTTTTTAGATTTGCCATAATTGATCATGTACAAAAATCACCATGGGGAGGAAATTTTAAAGCTCTCTTAGGAAAAAAGAAAAGTATGTGGCAGATGAAGACTAATGCCACCAAGTTTCCTGGTATTAATTATTTTATATCCATCAAACCCTTATTACAATTATTATAAGTGGGATGTGATTTTATATATTTTTTGTCTTTCTCATGTTCAAGGAAAATGTTTTATGTATTTGTAGAACTGACCTTGTAGGATATTTTGGTTGTCCCTTAGCAACATGTAGTAAATTATACAGATTATTTGACATGTTATGAATTTAGTAGATTAGTTTCATTGGTATACATATTCATGTTTTTATATATATATATATATATATATATATATATATATATATATATATACATATATATATTTATTTTATTTATTTATTGATATAAATATATATATATATATATATATATATATATATATATATATATATATATTATTTATTTATTTATATTTACATTTTTAATATTTTCACAGTAGTGGGCTTTATGATTATCAGTACCTGTTGACATTTTAGCAACGTTATGTTTTAAAACGCATCCTTGAGTGTTTGTATGCTGAATTTCAGGTTTTATTAATTGTATGCACTGGCACTTTAAAAGTTGATGTCAACTATTTGAAATGATTTTTTTTGTATTTTAAGTTGGCGCCAAAAAGTTGTTAAATATGGTGTTAATTAGGATGTACTTTGTCTGATGAAGTCTGCATCGCAGATGAAAGTGCTTACTTGTCTTGTTCAGTTTCTTGTGTGTTAATAAATTCGCTGCCTTATCCCTGTTCGAGTCCTGCTTCACTGTTTGCACTAGCTAACCTAGTGGAGATGGGTTGCAGTCTCATTTATTGATTCAGTTGTTATTTTTCTTCGTTTGGGTTTTTGTACAAGTTTTTTGTGAGCTATGGACAGTTCAAGTGTGGTGACCAAGACTCCTTTGGACAAGGATATGCTGTATAGCTTTAAGGCGGAAATTAATGTGTTATGTGATAACGTTACTCGCCTAACTGAAGTAGTTGGGCAGTTACAACAAACGATTCTGGATATGAAAAATGCAGCTCCTAGTGAGAAAATAAGCCAACCGTTACTTGGTACTCATGTGTCCACCCAAGCTGACATTCCGAATTGCCAAGGTGGATCTAGCAAGGTTTACAACAAGGTGACTAGATCTAGATTGCTGCATAACAGTGTTCAAGACTTAAGTCATACATCTGACAAGGATTTTATGTTTGATTTTTCTTTGTTTCAGGTCGACGAGGATTTTCAGCGCTTGGGAGCTCGTCCTAAGTGCACACATCCTGTAAAAACTTATGCTATGTCAGCAAAGCCTAAATTGGATATTGAAAAAGGTTCTTCTGTGAATTTTTCTAGCCCTAGGGGCAATGTTGTAAATGCTTCTCCCACTACTTATGATGTTGGTAATTTGGATAAATTTTTAACTAATGACTATGATTTTAAAACTAAAGACCATCAAAACAAAAAGTATATGGACAATTCAGTTAATTATAAAGGGACTGTAAAGGACATGATCTACAGTTTAGGGAAAATGTTATTAGCTGTGAAAAGTGTAAAGATTGACAATGCATATCTGTTGAAATGTATTAATTTAGGAATTGTACCGATGGGTTTAAGGTTTTTTAAAATGCCAATGGGGGTAAACTTAGATAATGACACAAAGATGGAATTTAACAAATTGTTTGACAGTTATGGTATTAGTTTCATGAATTTAATTATAAAAAAGAATGATGAGAAACTAAGTGGGTTAGTTAATGAGCTTGAAAAGCTAAACAATGACATTGTTACAGATTTGGTGTTCCCTCAATGGAAGGACTTATATGAAAAACAGTTTAAATTAGCTGAAAGTAGAGCCACTAAGATTTTTGACAGAAAGAATAAGAAATTAATAGGTGATATTGAACAATATCACCATAATAGGGCTTATTTATGGAAAGGTGAGATGGATAGGGTACCTAATAATGTTGTTGTGGATAGAAGGGAAACCCACAAGGATTCTGGTTTAAATTTTCAAGGGGGCCGTTATTTCACACCTCAACAGAAATGGAATTACCCACAAAGGAACCATCAAAAGAAATGGTAGTTAATGATATTGAGAATACCAACAGTCAGTTTTTACAGACTGGGGTTAAAATTATTAATGTACCTATCTTGGAAAATAGTATGGTACACAATAAACAGATTGATGAGGTAGTTATTGCTCAAAATGATTTGAAAATATTTAATTATACTAGCTTAAATATTTTGGATGAGCATTTTTCTTTATTTAAGAAGGGTATGAAATACATACCAACTGCTAGGTTTAATTTAGCTGACACTATAGCTGAGGTTAAGCTATATTGCCATAGACTTAACCTGGCTGTTACCATGCAAAATAACATGGAGTTGTTACCTGAAAACGAATTAAGGCAAAAAAGTACCTTTATTCCCATGTCACATAGGAATGTATTAAATTTTGAGGACCTTACATGTTTGGATATATACAGATACAATAGGAAAAGTAAGAAATGTATTATTAGTGACAACCTTACTATGCAGGAGAGAACATGTTTGAAAGAACTAGTCTGTAATAAAGACATACGGGTTATGAAACCCGACAAGGGTGCGAGGATCGTCTTGTACAATACGTTGGATTATGTTAACAATATACAGAGGATATTAATTGAGACGGATACTTATGAAATAGTGTCTTTAAATGAAATTAACATTGGATATCATAAGATTGATTTAGCTTTAGAAGAGTATTTGATTGACAATAGGATCACTGTGGAGACTTACAATTTTTTAAGGGTAGAACACCCCATGCTTGCTACAATTGTAGGTATTCCCAAAATTCATAAGGACATACTTGACCCTCCTTTTCGCCCTATTATTTCGGGAAGTAAATCTAAGACCTTTAATATAGGGGTAGCCATAGACAGATGGGTTAAGCATTTACGGAAATACACCACACCTTATAAAGGATTCATGGATGTTTTTGTCCAACCTTACTACTGATAAATGGAAACAGAGTTTGCTTTACATAACCACTGATGTTATAAATTTGTTTTCTTGCATCCCTAAAATTCAAGGCTTAGAAGGTTTTTGTGAGAGCATGAAAAGGTATTCCAAACTCAGTTGGGATCATATTAATTTGATAACCGATATGATGGAAATAGTATTAGACCATAATTATATTTACTTCGAAGGGGAATACTTTAGACAGACTAGGGGTGTTACTATGGGGGCTTCTTGTGCCCCTATTTTTGCCAATCTGGTTATGCTGGCATGGGAGTATCAATATTTGTTTAGTCACACCTATTTCCAGTATGTGGTTTATTATACAAGATTTCTTGATGATATGTTTTTGTTATGGGATGGACCAGTTGAATCTTTTAATGACTTTATGGTGTATTTAAATCAGTCCAGGGATTTTTTGAAATTTACATACAAAATAAGGCGCGAAGGGATAGCTTATTTGGATACATTTATCAGACATACAGTTACTGGCTTTCAGTCTGAGATTCATAGAAAAGAAACATTTTCAAATGGATATCTGGAATTTTCCAGTAATCATTCCAAACATATTTTAAGAGATATTTTTAAGGGACAATGTATTCGGGCAGCTAGAATGTCCTCCACTTATGAGGTAATGACTAAGGAGATACATTTTATTAAAAACATGTTTATTAATAGAAAGTACCCTATTCGACTACTGAATGATATAGCTTCATATGTCACACGGGAATGGGGTAAAAAGTACCCCCCAATTTTGGGTACAGCACTTATCACTAATAATGCAACACAATCTGGAACAATAGAGGGCTTTGAGTCTAAAAATGTATGTGCTTTAATGTATTCACCACATGTTAACGAAATTAAAAATATTTTATTAAGACATTGGAACATTTTAACTGTTGATGAGGAAGTAAATAATGTAGTTGGTAACAGACCATGCTGTGTATACAAGGTGGGATTGAATATCAAAAGATTGTTAGAGAGTACTACAAACAATTGTAATAACCCTTTGTTGGAGGACGTCTCCACAAAAAAGTGTGGTTCATGTAGACAATGCTTTGCTATAAATGAAAATAAGGGTTGTAAACTAGATGATATATAAATAGGACATATATAAAGTTTATAAAAGGGAATTGTTATAGTACAAACATAATATACCTCGCAAAATGTGATTTATGCACAGCATTTTATATTGGAAAAACTGAAAGGCAATTTAGGAGACAGATTTATGAACATTTGTATAAGATTAAGGTTCATGACACTAACAATGCCTTATACAGACATACAAAACAGTATGGTGCTGGACATGTTTTTAGATTTGCCATAATTGATCATATACAAAAATCACCACGGGGAGGAAATTTTAAAGCTATCTTTGGAAAAAAGGAAAGTATGTGGCAGATGAAGACTAATGCCACTAAGTTTCCTGGTATTAATGATTTTATATCCATCAAACCCTTATTACAATTATTATAAGTGGGATGTGATTTTATATATTTTTTGTCTTTCTCATGTTTAAGGAAAATGTTTTATGTATATGTAGAACTGACCTTGTAGGATATTTTGGTTGTCCCTTAGCAACATGTAGTAAATTATACAGATTATTTGACATGTTATGAATTTAGTAGATCAGTTTCATTGGTATACATATTCATGTTTTTTTATATATATATATATATATATATATATATATATATATATATATATATATATATATATATATATATATATATATATATATATATATATATATATATATATTTATTTTATTTATTTATTTATATGTACATATATTTACATTTTTAATATTTTCACAGTAGTGGGCTTTATGATTATCAGTACTTGTTGACATTTTAGCAATGTTATGTTTTAAAACGCATCCTTGAGTGTTTGTATGCTGAATTTCAGGTTTTATTAATTGTATGCACTGGCACTTTAAAAGTTGACGTCAACTATTTGAAATGATTTTTTTGTATTTTAAGTTGGCGCCAAAAAGTTGTTAAATATGGTGTTAATTAGGATGTACTTTGTCTGATGAAGTCTGCATCGCAGATGAAAGCGCTTACTTGTCTTGTTCAGTTTCTTGTGTGTTAATAAATTCGCTGCCTTATCCCTGTTCGAGTCCTGCTTCACTGTTTGAACTAGCTAACCTAGTGGAGATGGGTTGCGGTCTCATTTATTGATTCAATCATTTCTTAAATGGTACTGATATTGCTGAAAATTTAAGGTTCAAATACAATGAAAATTCTGAGAATTGGTTAATTGTATAAATCAAATAGAATTAATTGCTGGAGATGTGATTCTGAAATAATAGCTGATTAGACGCATTTGGTATATGAATGTGAAATCATCTCCCCTTTTTTGGAAATAAATTAATAACTTCATTCAGGCTCTGTGGTCAGATAGATGTATTATTTCTAAATCTTTAGTTTTATTTAATGCTCCAATTCCTGAGATAATTCCAAAAACTGAAGTGTCTCTTCTTTCTTCTATTCTTGTTATAGCCAGAAAAGTAATTACTAAAAATTTGAAAAGTAAAATACCCCCTCTAGTGTTGAATTTATTAATATGGCACAAATTGTTTGCAGTAGTAAATTGCATACTATAAAGATGAGAACTTATATTATAGCACATTTATATAAATCTTGGCTTAAAGACTTGCTTGAAAAATATTAATTGTTGACATTTGTAACTGTGATGTATTGAGCAGCTGTGGACCTATCTAAATAGTTATTTGTTTGCTTTATAATTGATTTGTTTATTTATTGTTTTAAAACCAAATAAAAAAATTAAAAAAAAAAGAAAAGTAGCTACCAAACAGGACATTCATGCAGTGTGCAGGAGTTAGACACCTATATACTGCCCACAGTTGTGAATGTCCCCTCTGTTTTTGTACACTGACATCAGGATGCTCAGTCATTCTTTCTAGAACTTTCATGCAGTGTGACAGGAGTTTGATACCTCTGTAATGCCAGCAGTTGTAAATGCCCCTTTGTTTTTGAACACATTGGCACCACAATGCTTATTCTGCAGTCATCTTGGGTATTCCTTACTCTTCATACTGTTATGATTATCCTCTGGAGTTATTTATCCCCTAACTCACACAATATCTTTATCTACTGCAATCTCAGCTAAGTCTGCTGCTTTCCCTGATTTAATTTTCCTTAATGCTTTTCTTACTTCTTCTAAGGTGGGCTCTCTTTCTTTCATTGTAGGATGTGTTTGAGGCAGTGCAGCTTATGCAGTTTTTTTTTTCAGTCAGAAATTGTTGGAAGTACTCCTTCCATCTGCCTTTGATGCCCTGCAGACTGGTAAGTAGGCTTTTGCTTGCATAAATTATGAAGGGTGTCTGATAACTATCTTTTTTATCTTTCCATCTTTGCCCTGCAACATTATAGAGTTTCTTTGTGCCATCTGGTGAGTCACTTCTCAGAAGCTGATAAACTGTCTCTGATGCCTTGTTCTTTGCTATTACAACTGTTCTCTTAGCCTCTTTGTTAGCCAACCAGTATTCCTTCTTGGCCTGTTCTGTCTTTTCTATCTCTTACTTTTTCCTGCACCATTTCTTTCTTTTGATAATGTTCTAAATTTCTGCATCCCACCACCAGTCTTTCTTATAGCTTGTTTCCATACATGGCTAAGCCGCATGTGTGTTCCATGCACTGTTTTGAAATTCTGCCATTCTTCTTCCACTCCAGCTATTTCATCTACTTTCTGAGGTGCTAGAGCCCTGAGGATTTCCTTGAACTCTTGTGCTTTCAATCTCATCATTTTATAGATCTTCAGCCTTGTTCTGTTGATGTTATTACCTTCTCTGATCACTGTTGCAGCTGATTGTGGACATCTGTGGTTTACACTGTTGGCTGACTGTCTCACTGTGAATGATTTTGCAATCTTTGATTCTACTCCAGTGCCCTTTCCTTACTAGGAGGAAGTCTACCTTTTTTTACATGGTGCCCACTCTTGTATGTGATCATGTGACTGTCTCTCTAACTGAACCATATTAAGCAATTTTCTATACAGTAGTCAAGAATGTTATGTCCTTCTTTATTCCTGCTACCCCACCCATGTAGACCAGGCCAGCCTCATAACCAGTTCTGTCTGTTCCAATGGGAGTATTCAGTTTCCCTGTTATCAATACCAGCAAATACTATCTTGCTTTATTTAGTAGGCCCTACAGCTGCTGCCTGAATATAATGTTTTCCTTGGTACCATAATTGTGCTGTGGGGCATAGGCTGAGGTTATGACCACTGCCCCGTCTTTACATAGAAGTCTGATTGCCATGAATGAATCTCTCTAACTATTCTGAACATAACCAAAACTTACCAGAGGAATCTGCAGGTCTGCTAAGTCTGGCTAGGGCTACCACTATTTTAGTTGCCAAAAGTGGTAATTTTCTTATGGAAATGCAAGATTTTGCAAGACAACCCATACTCACAAAAGCCTTGCCATTCAGTTTCTTTTTTACCAAAATAAAAACTCACTGTTGTAAATTTTTAGTTGCTCCTGTAATTTTGTATAATGCTAAGGTGTCTTATACAGAAAATATATCTTCTATGCAACTATGGTGGAAAGCTTTCAATTTTTTTGTGATAACATCTCGGCCTGTTTTTTTACAGGACACAATTGCCAATATAAGGCTGTCCTTTTTAAACAGGGATAAGTAGTAACCATAAGTCTGGCCAATGTTCTGTGTTAAAGCAGCTCCACCTGTGTGTCAGACCTGCTACTGTTCAAGTGATCCTGGTTTGACATACTAGTGGAGCTTCATTGCCACAAGGCTCTATGGTGGCATAGCTTTCATACCTGCTTTCTCTCCATCCAAGATAAGGGACTAGCCCACCATGGAAGTAACTCGAACTTGGAAACAGAAAACTGTGAACCATTCGCATACAAGTTTGGGCAATGGCTCACACTACACTGGACTGCATCACTCAAGGCTCACTACCTAAACTCTGGAACTCATAGGTTCATAGGTGTGCAGTAGGCTAACAACTACTAAGACCCTTAAAAGCCTAAATGTGCAACCCAAATGGGACCTGCAAATTTGGTTTATATTTGATTAATAAGGGGTGATTTACTGACTACCTCTTTCCATCAGAGGCACTGGAGCCAGACCAGGGTGAATTTCTGATTACCCATCCATTGGTCCAAGTTGCCCTCAAATAGGGATAGGGAGGAACTCTGCTTCACATGGGTGGGGAGCCTTTTCCAGAGAATGGGTATTGCCTGAGACACATATCTGTGTCTCCTTAATGTCCCATTTATGTTGTAAGCAAAATTTAGTTTTTTAGTCTAGTAGTCCTGATGCTGTTTGTTTTGCAGATCTGCAAAAGATTTAACAAAACGTGGTCCAGATATGTCCTGTGTGCCAGGCAAAGGTTACTTCTCAGAAATCTTTATGATACTGTATAAAGAGACAGGTGTTTGAGGTGAGCAGTGTAGGACATTGTGTTTGCTCCCTGTATTCTTTTTATAAGGAACAGCTGCTGCATGTGTCTGGTCAGCTACATACTAAAGTGGGTATAATCTTTTATGATGGACTTGATGAGGGGTGAGAAGAGTGGTAAGATGACTTCTCTGGGCCTAGATGCCATGCCCTTACTTAAAAGCTGAGCAACATAGAAGGCTTTCCTTACAACTTTGGGCACATATTGGTTAAAGGCTAGGTTAATATCTACATAGGTTTCCAGATCCCTGGCTAGTGAGTCAACTTTTAAGAGTGTTTTATCAATGATGTAGTTACCCAGGATGACAGACTTCTCTAAAGGTACTGGTTCATAGGTTCATAGGTTGGTACTAGGCTATCAGCCCTAGGGCCTATACAAGCCTAGCCATAGCAATTCCCTGGCTATTTCTTCCCACACTATTTACTTCCATATACCCCTGTCTAGCAGGGTGACTGACGTGATCCCCAGGGTGAATTTCCTTTCTCCCATCCAATCATCAAGGTTCCTTTTGAAGAGGGCCAAAGAGGCACTCTGCTTGACATGTATGCACAATCTATTTCAGAGTCTGGGGAGTCTCTGGGTTAGGAACCTATCCCTCCAGCATGTTTTGTTCATTGTGATGACAAGGTTTAGATCGCTGGAGTGTGTGGGTCTGAGGGATTGGGATTTCTTTAAGTGTAGCATGTCCAACAGCTCTGGGTTTGACATGGCCTTGTATGTTAAGCAGAGATCACCTCTGAGTAGACGATATGTGACAGAGTATAGCTGGAGTTTTTTAAGGAGGTCAGCATAGGGCATCTGCTTTAGGCCTGTGATTCTTTTAGTGAGGTATTTCTGCAGCCTTTCCTGTTGTTGCAGATGTTTTGAGAGACAAACGGGGCGTTGTATTCTATAATGGGTCTAATGAGGGATGAGTACAGTGGGACAATGACCTCCTTTTTTCTGGATGAAAAGCCCTTAATGATGAGGTGGGCCACATAGAAGGATTTCCTGACTGTTGTGGCGATGTGGTTATCGAAGGTGAGACCACTGTCCACCTGTGTCCCTAAGTCTCGTATCACACTTTCGGTGTTTAGTGTACTGCCACCTATATGGTAATTCATGGGTACATGTTTTTTCCCAAAGGGGATAACTATACATTTCTTGGCATTGAGCTTGAGCCCATGGCTCTGGCACCAAGCATCTGTTTCTGTAAGGCCCTTTTGTAGAGTATCCACATCATTTGGGGATTCAATAATGGCTCCCAGTTTGCAGTCATCTGCGAACTTTGTTATCTAGAGTCCCTTAGTGTTGGCCTGTACTTCAGAGAAGTAGATGCCAAACTGACTGAACCCTGAGGTACTCCACTTGTCTGGAGCTGGATTTGGAGTCGGCTACTTTTATAGTGTGGGTTCTATCAGTAAGCCAGTTAGCAACCCATTGGGTGATGTAGGGATTAATGCCCAGCGTATTAAGTTTGTCTATGATTCCAGAGTGGGGAATGGTGTCAAAGGCCTTGGCAAGGTCTAGATAGGCTGTGTGGACCACCTTACCCTTGTCCATGGCTCTGGAGACTGATTCGAAGAAGTCAATCAGATTCAGGAGACAAGATTGTCCCTTCACGAACCCAACCTGGGTGGGGTCCAGTGTTTGAAGGTTGCCAATGTCTTTGTTTATAAGTTCCATGATAATATGCACTATGGCCTTGCAGATAAGGCTTGTCAGACTGATGGGACGGTAGTTTCCAGGATCCAAGGTTTTTCCCCCCTTGTGGAGTGGGATACCTGTAGCTCTGCGCCAATCAGTCGGCACAAAACCTGAGATGAGGTTATGATTAAACATGACACTTAGGTGAGGTGCCAGTTCATATTGTAGTTCATGTAGAACACAGCCCGGGATGTCATCTGGTCCCATGGATGCTGTATTCTTAGCTTTGGAGAGTGCGTTTTTTACCTGTGTGGCCATTATTACCAGAATTTGGCAATCTTCCGGTATTGAGATGGGCCATTTAGGGAGTGAAAGGGGGGTGAAGTTGGCACTGAATCGATCTGCCAGGATATTGGCAATATCCTTGGGATCAGTGTATTTAATGCCATTCTGTTTTGGCTCAGAGCAGATCTGAGCATTGCCATTTAGATTCTTGACATAGTTATAGAATGCCTTGTGGTTGTCTTTGGAATCTTTGGCAGTTTTATTTTCGTAACTAGCTTTGGAGGATTTTATGAGGGATCTCAGTTTCTTACTGAGGCTGGTAAGGAAGGTTTTTGCATCCTGGAATTTTCCTCTTTTCTGCAACAGTTTCTTCCTTTTGTTGTAAAGTTTGTTTATGGCAGGGGCCACCAGACTGGCTTCCTTTTTTTGGATGAGAGCATCTTGGTTCTATTTGAGATGGTACAATTTATGCATGAGAGGATGTGCTCGTACAGTGCCTTAGTGTAGGATTCAGCAGTTGAACTTTCAGTTCCCGTCTGTATGGGTGTCATGAAGTTTGTCACTTCTGACTTGAGTAGCATGAAGTTGGCTTTGGAGAAGTTTTTTATGGAGGTTTCCTTACTGGGGGGTGGGGGTGGGATGTGAATGTCAAGCGTGATTAGCTTATGGTCAGACCTGACTAACGAGGGGGTGACCATAGGTGTGGAGCATCAATTTCCCATTTTGGTAATGACCAGGTCTAGGATATTGGAGCCCCTGGTGGGACTATGGATTAGTTGATCCAGGGCGTTGGAATGTATGAATTCCAAGAACCTTTGGGCAAAGGTGTTGGTACATGAGTAATTTTCCCAGTTAATGGCAGGGTAGTTAAAATCACCCAGTATTAGGGTGTTTGGTTCTATCTTAATATTTTCCAGTATGTTTAGAAAGGTGTAGTGAGAATCTTGGGGTATGGTGGGGGATCTGTAGAAAGCTACAATTTGGATTGCAGTCTTACCTAGTGTTAGTTGCACCTGGAGAATTTCAGACGCATTGTGTTGGGCAACTAGCCTGGTGGTGTGAATATCCTTGGTGAATATTGACATGCCTCCACCTTTAGTGTTTCAGTCCTGCTTTGGTGGCCGAAAAGTGTGGTAAGAGTTGTAGCCTGGTATTGCAGGGGTGCTCTCTGCAGCCTTGAACCAGGTCTCAGTTACTGCACAGATATTGATGTTCTCCATTTTTAGGAGTGCCTCGAGAGAGTGCATTTTTGAGGTTGAGCATTACCTTCAGATTTTGCATGCTTGTGCCAGTTACGGTGGTGGTTTTGTCCTTTGAATTTTGCCTAAAAAGGCACCATAGGGGTGGCAAGAGCCTTAGCCAGTAACCTGAATCCCAGGGGCAACAGGTGCAGACCATCTCTGGCAAAGCATCATGGTCTGTCAATCATGTCGTCCCAGGCAGACAGATATTGGATCCCCTTTGAATGACACCAGAAGCTTAGCCAATTGTTGAAATCAATCATTTTGTCCTTATATTGTGGTATCATTCTGGGCGAAGGCAGGATGCTATTCAGGGCTAAGGTCATACCTGCCTGGGCCACATGATCCGAGAGCTCTTCCATGTCTCTTTTCATGTAGTCCAGGGAGGTACGTCTCAAGTCATTCACTCCAACATGGACAATGACAGAGTCATATTTGTACTTGTTGTGGAGTGACTTGAGTGCATGCATTATGTGGTGGATCCTGGCACCCGACAGGCAGCTGACTGTAATTTTTTCCTTGTTCAATCTGGTGAGAGGGGATATCAGTGTGCTGGACTATAGAGTCACCTATGACTAAAGTGTTAGGTACATTGTCTTGTCTTAGGGGCTGTTGCTGGGTGGCACACTGGTGTTGTGAACTATGTGACACTTTGGTTGTGACTGGTGTTTGTTTGCTTTTCAGCTTCAGAGGTCCTTATTGCTTGGGCAGGTTAAAGTTAAGGGCTTCTGCATATGTGGATTTAGTGTTGCTATATGTGGGTGTTGGTGGTGTGGGTTTAGAAGGGCTATGTGTTGCTTGAGGTGTAGTGTGGGTGTTAACCTTCTCCTCTTGACTGTCTAGCACAATCTTGGGTGGAGAGTGCTTTGCTTCCATTTTGGCTATGTAAGTGCATCTCTCACAGGTTGTAGTGTTGGGTGGTAGGAGGAGAGGGTTGTCTGTGTACATGAGGCAATTGCTGCATTGCCCCAGTATGCCCAGATTCACCAGGTGGACAGGAGAAATCACCGGAAGCTGACCCTTGGACATGCCTGGTTTGGTGCTTTTTTTTTTTTTTTTTTTTGTAAAGTGCAGGAGCTGTTTTCCCTTACCTTAGCAAGGTACTTTGCAATTATAGGCTGTTTAGTGCCTACTATTAATTTCTTCTTATTAACAATGAGAGTTGAGTGCTTGTATCAGTTTAAGGCTTCCTAGTGCTTTCCAGCAGGTATTAGGGAAAGTGCTAGTCACAGGGATGCTTAAAGGTAAGATGAAAAAAAATGCACACTGCAGTGTACACTAAAGAAGTAAGATGTGAAAGTAGGTAACTTAAGTTTTACCTGTTTAAAAAGTTAAGGTTTAGTGGAGAGTTACTATTTTCAAAACATCAAGATGGGTTGAAAGGGGTGGTCACTGTAATGCATTTCTTGGAATTGAGTTTTAAGCCATTGCTTTAGCACCAAGCATTTATTTGTTTTAGACCTTCCTGAAAGGTATTCTTGTCTTGAGGGGATTCAATGACTGTTCACAGTTTGCAGTCATCAGCAAACTTGGTTAAACAGAGGCCTTTTACATTGGCTTTGATATCCAATAAGTAGATACCAAAGAGGGGTGGGCCCAGCACCTTTGTGGAGGTGGCCACACTGATTTTAACCTCCTGGGTCTTACCAGTAAGCCGGCTAGCTATCCAGTGTGTTATAAAGGGGTTTTTAACTAGATTTGTATGATTTTTGACAATGACAGAGTGGTGTATTTAAAAAAAATGCCTTACCCAGATCTAGGTAGGCAGTATGTACCATTTTCCCCTCATCCATTGCCTTAGTAATCTTTTCAAAGAAGTCCATTCAATGCAGTAAACACGCCATTCCTTTGGCAAAGCCAAACTGAGATGGATCTGGTGTCTGGAGGTTTCCTACATCCTAGATGAAATTTTCATGATAATTCTTTGCATTCCTTTGCAACTAAAACTAGTCAGATTAATGGAGCTGTATTTTACAGGATTTGTTGAAGGTCCTCCCTTATAAAAGGGGATGACTGTCGTAGTCCTCCATTGATCAGTACTGCAGGCAATCTGGCGTCCCACAAAGTGGGGCTTGTAGTACTTAATCTCAAATATAGTTGATGCTTCCACCTTGCTGAGAACCTGATTGCATTCAATGAACACTTTTAATTTCAGCAATAATCCAGTTGATGTATAACACACATAAGTTTTCATGATAATTCTTTACATTCCTTTGCAACTAAAACTAGTCAGATTAATGGAGCTGTATTTTACAGGATTTGTTGAAGGTCCTCCCTTATAAAAGGGGATGACTAAAAGGGGAAAACTTACTACCAACCTCCTTTCCAATACTCAGCATGGTTTCTGACCAAACCATAGCACCACCACTGCCTTACTCTCCTTTACTAACACTATCCTTCAGCATAAAAACAATGGCTATCTCTCCTCTGCTACTTTCCTAGACCTATCTAAAGCATTTGACATGGTCTCACGCAAACAACTTATCTCTGTCCTCAATAACCTATCCTTCTCACAATCAGTCACCAACTGGTTTCAGAGTTACCTGTCTGACCGCCATTAATCCGTTGTATGGCAGAATGACATATCTCACCAACTACCTGTCTCCATGGGGGATCCCCAAGGATCCATCCTTGGACCCCTAGTCTTCTCTGCTTTCACCAATAATCTAGCCTCTGCCACCACACATGGCACACTCATACAATACGCAGATGACTTGACCATCATCTGCTCAGCCCAGTCCCTACCCAAGCTGCAAAAAGTCACACAAGAAGCCTTTTCCTCTGTTGAAACTTGGTTATCCGATGCCTAATTAATACTCAACCCAAACAAAACTAAACTACTCATCTTCCAGCCCACCAAACATACTCAAAACAACTCTCACTTTAACATCACAGCAAAAGACAACACCACTATATACCCAACTGAACACACCAAATTGCTAGGAGTGGAAATAGACAATAAACTAATATTTGACATTCACATATCCATGACCATAAAAATAGTCCACAAAAAAACTAGGACCGTTATACAGAAATAAGCATCTTCTCACCAAAGCAGCAAAGATTTCAATAGCAAATTCCCACCTTATCTCCACCCTACTTTATGCCTCTCCAATATATACCAACCTAAGGCAATGCAATCTAAACAAGCTAGAGACCTGCTACAACAAAATCGCCAAATTCACCACAGGGGCATCCTACCATAGTCACCACTGTCTTTCACTTGCTGAACTGGGCTGGCTTGAACTCCCTCACCTCCTTCAATGATATCAACTCTCATTCACCCACAAACTAGTAAACCATCCACTAAATGTCCCATCCCTCCAGAATCTACTCCAACCCTATCGCACCACCAGACCACTTAGATCCAGCAACAAAAATCACTTGCAGATCACTAAAGCCAATAACTCTGCTGGTGAAGCACTATTCTCTTGCACCATAGCAAAATTATGGAACTCCCTCCCACCCACAATTACCTCCGTACCATCATGCACCCACTTCAAAACTTTACTAAAAGCGCACCTAAAAACATGCTGGCTATGCCCTTGCAACTCCCACTCTAATATCACCCACCCCATCCAACCACTACCTTTCTTTCCACTCCACTAACTACCTTGATTATAGCAAGCTCAGATGCTCATAAGCCTAGTACTTATTATACAGCAGGAACTTCTTATTTTAACATTTGTCAATGTCTGTTATGTACTTCACAGATAAAGATTCTAGTTGTCTACTGATGTACTATGTTCTTCATCTGTAAATATGTTGTAAGTAATTGCTATGTAAATTGTTAATCGCTATGTAATCCAATGTAACTACTGTCTGTTTATTTTAACTGTGGAGCTTTTCTCCCCAGGCCTCCACTGAAAATGGACCTACATCCAGTCGGACACTCCCGGTCAACAAATATATATAAATAAATAAATAATTAATTAAATAAGCATAATGCACTGTAGTCTATAACTGCTAACTTTCACATGAAAATGTATAAAACCTAAATGTTATTAACACCTTCAAATAAAGGTGGAACATTCTGATTCAGAGAAAGTTTATACAACTGTATTATTTTATTTGGAATGATTAGTGTAAGTTCCATTTACTGATGTATAACACTATGTAGGATTTTCAGTCAAGTTTACCAAACTGAATAGAAGTAAGGGCAGTTTAGAAACAGAATGCTGCAGTTCCAGATTTTTTTTACCGTGAATGTTATCAGTAATAATATAACTCTATATATTACTGTTTAGATAAACGAGTAGCTAGAGTCTTGCAACCAGTGGCATACAGTTCACTATTCTACATTCAAGGTACTGGTTATTTTTTACAAACGTTAAAAAAATGGTATGGAAATCTGGATAGTTTTTGTGTAATATTGACTCACAAACATGGTATTGCAACATAAATAGACAGCTTATTCATAACATATAACATTATTGTTAGAACTACATATGGAAATGTTAACCAACAATGTTTTTCTTTACCATGATAATGTTTGTAAAGGAAATGCATAGCAGTGAGTGCATCATTTGAACCCTGCTAGGCCAATATTTTTAAAATGGATTTTGAACAGAACAACTTATTGAAAGTCACATTCATTGTTTAAAGTTGAATATTTTATTTTTGTTACACACGCTGCCTTATTTTTGTCTGCAGTGGAAATAATTCCATTTTTTGTGATTTTTTTCATCAATTAGGTTAAAACACAACTGAATTGTCATTTATTTCTAAAGTAAATAAAAATGAGGGTACCAATATATCCTATGTGAGAGGTGATCATTAATGATTTAAAAAAAAAAAGTTATTTTAGGAATATTGATTAGTTAATTTTCACTTATGCTTTGACGTTTTATGAATGTATAACATACTGTATGTCACAGTGGCATACATGAGTCTATTTTTTGATTGGTATACCTTATTTTAAATGTTGAATGAGTGATTAATGTTTTAATTGTCTGAAGAAGCATTGGATGGACAACGCAAAAGCGCTTACAATAAAATGTATCGATTTGAATATACAGCACTGCCATGTGTGCTGTGTCTTGATTGTTTTGATCTGATTAATAAATTTATGTCTACTTTTTTGAGGAAAGTAAAATGAATTTGGAAATAGTTTGATGATTAAAAAAAAAGGATTAGCTATATAGTGATACACCCAAAATCAGTGTATTTCATGGCTGTAATATTAATTCATTTTACTAAATACAAATGAAAAAAGAAAAGAAAAGCAGGGATATGGAGAATGCAAATTCCAGTCTCAATTGTAAATCAAAATGAACGCTTTATTGAGTATTGCGTTTTCGTCCAACAGACTTCATCAGATCAAGTACATACTTGCAAATCAAAGCTTTATAATAAAATTCATACTGTTTCTAACCAATCATGTTTCATTTCTAATTAAAAAGTCCCACTTCAATTTAACATTTCCCAATGTTTATATATAACAGTTATAATCATATTATATGTGATAAAAAATGTATAAAAGTTTAATTTAAGTTAAAAACAGGTCATTATTTAAAAACAACATTGTATAAGTTAATTCATTCAAGAAAAATGTAATTATTTCTATTCCAACGAATTATTCACTGTTGGGTTTACTTCTTAAAACTAACAATGAACACTGCCATCTCCTGACCATCTTTATTATTGCACACAAAATTATATCTTAGCAGCTTTTAACTTTAAGAATGGTAAAATAGATATGTTTTCATTTAACCCTGGGGGTCTATTGGCTTCTAATACCAATTGCCACCACAACTCCTTGTAGCCTATATTTTCTTCCCATGGACCCCCTCTTATGTCAATTTTATTTGGTCCAGTACAAAAAAACAGTAGTTGTATCTCCTGCAGACAAGTGAGTGTTTGTATAGTGCATTGGATTCCTTACATTTACCAATATCATAAACATGTTCGTATATCCTTTTCTTTAGGGTACGCTCTGTCTTCCCCACATAATAAGAAGTGCATCCCTTGCAAATGGCTAAGTAGACCAGTCCCTTTGACTCACAGTTAAAGTGTCCTTTACTGTGTAACCAAATCTTTCTACTTTCCAAATAAATTTTATCTAAGTTGGATATATACTCACATTGTCTGCATCTTCCACATTTATATGTGCCTGTTTTTTTATAGTTTCCCCTTATGACATTATGTCCTGGATCTCCTCTTTCTAATATGTTTTTTATGTTATATGAGTTTTTAAACACTATCTTAGGATTCGAGTCAAGTAGTCCTTCTAGGTCTGTAAAGGCTTTGAATTTTTCCCACTCATGTTGAAATAATTCTTTTACCTTACTGTTTAATACATTGTACTCAAGTATGAGTGATTGTTGATAATTATCTTTCTTTTTTGAATTAATTATGTGGGAATTTTGTGTTTCTTCCTAACCAACAATGTTTTTCTTTACCATGATAATGTTTGTAAAGGAAATGCATAGCAGTGAGTGCATCATTTGAACCCTGCTAGGCCAATATTTTTAAAATGGATTTTGAACAGAACAACTTATTGAAAGTCACATTCATTGTTTAAAGTTGAATATTTTATTTTTGTTACACACGCTGCCTTATTTTTGTCTGCAGTGGAAATAATTCCATTTTTTGTGATTTTTTTCATCAATTAGGTTAAAACACAACTGAATTGTCATTTATTTCTAAAGTAAATAAAAATGAGGGTACCAATATATCCTATGTGAGAGGTGATCATTAATGATTTAAAAAAAAAAAGTTATTTTAGGAATATTGATTAGTTAATTTTCACTTATGCTTTGACGTTTTATGAATGTATAACATACTGTATGTCACAGTGGCATACATGAGTCTATTTTTTGATTGGTATACCTTATTTTAAATGTTGAATGAGTGATTAATGTTTTAATTGTCTGAAGAAGCATTGGATGGACAACGCAAAAGCGCTTACAATAAAATGTATCGATTTGAATATACAGCACTGCCATGTGTGCTGTGTCTTGATTGTTTTGATCTGATTAATAAATTTATGTCTACTTTTTTGAGGAAAGTAAAATGAATTTGGAAATAGTTTGATGATTAAAAAAAAAGGATTAGCTATATAGTGATACACCCAAAATCAGTGTATTTCATGGCTGTAATATTAATTCATTTTACTAAATAGCCATTTAATGCTTTGAGTGCAAACAT
The DNA here is from genome assembly GCF_019279795.1 of Protopterus annectens. Classification (NCBI taxonomy): domain Eukaryota; kingdom Metazoa; phylum Chordata; order Ceratodontiformes; family Protopteridae; genus Protopterus; species Protopterus annectens. The sequence continues at coordinate 753,151,154 of NC_056748.1, forward strand.
AAATAAGGACGTTATCTTTATTTGAAAGCATTTTTAAGTGCCATGCATGTATAATTTGCAGATACTTGGATTCACCTATAGAATGCAATATTAATGAGGTCAAGTACAAATAAAACTATTTTACTGCCTGTAACATGAAAGAGTTGTTTAAAGTTTTAACCATGAGTGCAGTACCTGTTGTATTGGTATTGACAATAAATCATTTAAAATGTATACAGGAGTGTATCATTTATGTATAAACTGTAACATGTAGAATTCTATATGAAAACATTTTTTTCAGTGTTTTATTATTTGTGATGAACAAGCATAACTATTTGCATTATTTACATAAAAATAAATATATATGTGTGTGTGTTCATTTCAAACACATTAAAACTGAAGAATTCTTATTCTTCTTTACAGCAGAAATTTTGTTATATTTTTTCTAGTAACAATTTCAATTTTCTCCAATATGTGTGTGTGTGTGTGTTTGTGTGTATGTAGCTAGACAGACAGGCAGACGTGTGTGCGCGCACACACACACACACACACACACACACACACACACACATTATGTATAAAGATACATGCACGCACACACACGTTATGTATATATAGACACACACACACACACATATATATATATATATATATATATATATATATATATATATAAATAAAAGATATGGGTATCTATCTATCTATATATCTATATATATATATATATATATATATATATATATATGTGTGTGTGTGTGTATATATAAGATAGTAATAGTAGATATTACTTCCTGAAATACAGCAGTGGCCAATTTTATAAACGCATACTAGATTGGGGGTGAATCCCTATTCCAGTTCATTGTAGTTAGCTTTTACTATTGTTAAATAAAACAGTGTAAGAAACTTCTCTGTGTGGAACATTTTCAATCCATATATATATCTAGTTAATCAATGTATATTAATCAATTCTGATAATGGTAGCAGAAGTAGTGAACTTAAACTTGCCCTAAGTAAAAAAAAAAAATAATAAAAAATATATAATTTGAAATATTGTACAGAATTGCTAAGTATTCAAAAGTAATCCAAGCAGGGTAGGCAGTCTGTTTCTAGTTGAAAATCCTTTAAGTACACAGATAAGCAATCTACGTAAAACAAAAATAACAGAGTAATAGTTTCCTCACAAGCTTTCTATCTATCTATATATATATATATATATATATATATATATATATATATATATATATATATATATATATACTTTTTATCAGGCAAGGGAGTGATTTATTGTGCTGTAAATCAAAGTGTTATTGGTATACATGTTAAATTCTCTTCCCTTCCCCAATCAGTGTGACATTGGAGCTGGTCCTGTCCTACTTAGTAGCTGTCATAATAATATAACCCTTATGTACTTTAAATAAAATTAATAATGTGGTACCTCTTATTTAACCAGATTATTAAGTCTGTGATTTTATCCAAGACAATATACTGCATGACTGGAAATATATAAACCTTAGACCATTTGGCAATCTAAAAATATATATAAATATATACATATACACTATGCATGCAAAAAATCCATTGTAAAAATTATATTCTATTTCCATAACCTATTGTTAACACAAATTGCTTTTGTCCTTCTAGACTTCTTCAGGTCTGTGTACAAGAACCCTATAAACTATCTACAAAAACATTATTGTATAATTAGTTAGTATTGTTATTACACACAATTTTTAATAAAGTAGAAAAAAGAACAAGAAAAAGAAAAAAATGTATGATGATGGAAACAAAATATACACTTAAAAATGATTTAACATGGTATTTAAACCAACTGGAAGAATAAAATAAAATTAGTCATGTAAACAATGTGGCAATTTTCTAAGTTCCAGTACACTGTTAAGTGAACAGTAATAGTTTATTCCAGGCGTGTTTCCATCATCATACATTTCCCTTGCCTGATAAAAAAAAGAAAAAATTATATATATATATATATATATATATATATATATATATATATATATATATATAAATATATAGTTAGAAAGCTTGTGAGGAAACTATTACTCTCTTATTTTTGTTTTACGTGGATCACTTGACTTTTTACTTAATAAAGGATTTACGACTGGAAACAGACTGCCTACCCTGCTCGGATTACTTTTGAATACTTAGTAATTCTGTACAATATTTCAAATTATATACTTTTATTATTCTTTTGACTTAGGGTGAGTTTACATTCGCTACTTCTACTACCATTATCTGAACTGATTAAAATATAGTGATTAACTAGATCTATATGGATTAAAAATCTTCCACACAGAGAAGTTTCTTATACTATTTTATTTTTGGACCCACTATACTTGTTTATTGGGTTGTTTGAGACTTTGGGGATACCACAGAGATTACTTGTTTTTTTACTATTGTTAATAATGCCCAGACTACAGAGTATTGTGAGGAATTAATAGAAGAGGATGAATGAGTATTATTTACTGTCAAAGAATTAGAAATGGCACATTTATCATGCCATAATGAAACAGTGAATATCATTTCTGTAATTAGCATTTTTTCACATTTTAGATGTGATACCCATCCTCTTTTAATTATTTATTTTAGCTCCAGCAGGTGACTTCATTGGTTTTATATATTTTCTTCTCTTTATAAGGTGTAATGCAGATTCTATGTATTCATGTTTCTCCATGTGAATGTTTCTAAAACATATTGGACTTAGTCAAGCCAGTGAATCTGAGAATCAATTCTTTATGGATGTCATTATTGATGTCATTCAGATATTATAATAAAGTTCAAGTACCTATTATTAATTTTAGATTTTAAATCCAATATTATATAATTTAAATGGGGAACTTTAATATCTCCATTTATTAATAATTAAAGAAAATATTTCAATATTTTTGGATAAGACTTCTTATTTTCTAGGATCATTTTTTTTAAAATTTTCTTCTTTTTCTTATTTTAAAAAATAGACACAAGTTGACATGTTCCAAATGACATTTACTCATTAATATATTAGTTGATAAAATATTTACCCCCTTTAAACAATTTGACCAGTATATAATATCCTTATTTCTTACCATTGGCATATTATTTTTAAAGATGCTTTCAATATATTCAGTATTATCGGCCCAAAGTATGGTTAGAATGGGGCAAAGGGGCATTTGTCCTGGGCACAAGGTGTTATGGGGGACAATTGTGAGTGCTAACAAATGACTTATTTTGTGCTCCTCATCTTGGTCAGATGTGAGGAAGTGACAAGAATGACATGACTCTCTTCCTCTGAGGAGTGCCTCTCGAGAAAGGACCTTTGCTTTCTCCTCACATTGTCATATGACTTGAACGCCAGTAGGAGAAGAGACCTTTTTACATTTAATTTTATTGTTGCAGGGGCACCAAATCAGGAAGCAGCACCTGTCACCAGATGAGCCAGCTATGGCACTTGTATTAACTTTTCAACTATCGCTGAAATCTATTTACCTTAAGTGTAAGTACAATTCATTGCACCATCAATCCCCTGTTCTGACTCATCCACTCAAAATAAGATGTGAGACTCAAAAATATCTGATGCATGTTGAGCTCCACCCCTTCAATCTCTGCATATAAACCCATCTTATTTGACCTCGTGCAATTTCATCCTGACATATTCAAACTAAGCATGTATAATATCTAGCACCCTGCATATTTTGTTGGTCTTCTCTTTCTCTCTTTTTTTAATGTCTGTGTATCTCTTTTTTAAACCTGAGTTATTTTCTTCAACTTTGAAGTAGTTATTGAACTACAAGCTGCATTTTCTTTGATCTCCTTCACCTGACTATGTGCTTCCCTTACTGGTCTACACTATTAATCTTGTGAAGACAAACATTCTAAGTCCAAAGATCCCATATTCAGTGATTCTTTTACAGATCCACAGTGTTCAGTGGATATATTTTTATCCATGTCATTTGGCAAGAGGCAAATCCACAATTTATTCTTCTCATCTGAGCTGAAAAAAACAAACAAACTTCAGAGCTGAAACATAAAATTGATTTTATTATGGCTCATACATGGCTGTTAAAGTTGTACAAGTATACTGTTTACAAAACAATTGTATTTTTTAAATATTTATATTTCAGAAAGGAGAATTAAATTATTAACTTAAACATTCAGATTATTTTCAGCAAAGCCATACAATGCACAGCTGTTGTCAATTAATCCTCACTCAACATTTTTATTGAATTGTAGTCTCTAACAGATAAAACATATAGTATGCTGATAAATAATTAAATGTCAGATATCTGACAGATTTGGGGTGGCATGCTGGGAAAATGAGCTGCTTCTAGACAACATTCTCAATACCACCATACTCTACTGATTTTTCTGCATATGTGTATGTGTGTTCACTTGTGTTTTGTATGTGTATGTTTGTGTGAAAGCATACTTGTGAATACATCTGCTCTTCACCATATAAATATGTGTTAAAAGATAAACTTCTGCAGTGTAATATCTCTAATGACACTTGTCCAGTTGTAAAAATATTTACTGAGGTTAGGATTGTCAGTTAGATACAATAAGAACTCATCATAAGCACAGGTCAAGATTCCTAGAACCACAGATATTCATAAGTAGTACTTAAGAGTTCATTGTGGCTAATATAACTCAAACTCCTTAAAACCGTGCCACTATTCCCTTTGTTTCCACAGTCCCTCTGCTCTTCAGCATTATCTAGCTCAGTCTTGCCTCTCTTCTCTCACAGTACTATAACAAGAAAAAAAAGGAAGCAAGAAGTCTGTCTAGAATGTTTCCTTTTTCAGTTACTATGGAGACATTACAGCAGAAAAAAAGAATGAAATGTCTTGAATGTTTTGCCATTTTACTCCAAGAATTCCACATATTAATTTTTACAAATTAATAACAAAACCAAATCTACTGATGTCCATTACAAAATCATCTAAGTGCTCTTGTTATTGTTTAATTTACTATGCAGACTTTAGAGCTGAAAAAAATGACGTCATTGTCAGGCAGAGGTTACAGTCGGTCCAACTAATCTGTGATACTTTAAAACTGTTTTATAATTTGCAATCATTTTAAGTTCGTGTTTGTAGCAAAGTAAGCATAATTATCTTCTGTATATTTCTCACTTATTTGTTGCCTTTATTTAGATACTTATAAAATGGATATATGAGCTATTTTATATTGATTTCTTGGTTGATACAGTCACAAAAAATTACTGATTCATGGGTTTACAAATGATAACATTTTCATGTACAAGTCCAGCTACACTTTGGGTTGCCTGTTACAAGGTGAATAGAACTTGAGCTTCCATCCCTTATGATAGCTTGAACTGCAGTTTCTTAAAACACACCACTCTGCCTAGTGCCTTGAAATCATTTTCTTGACTACAAATAAAATATAAAGATCTATTCCTGCAGCAGAATAGTTTCTTGAACTATTAGATCACCCATAAACTAAAACATGCATATCTATCCTTCCATCCAACATATTTTTTTTACATTTTTGCACACGGGGTTAGGGAGTCACATCAATAGAGGCAATTATCTACAGCCCGTGTTCAGTGCCGGGTTGCTAGCCCTGCCACAGTTGTTCTTCCATATCACACACATTCATGCACACTCACATCTACAGCCAATTTAGTGTGTCCAGTTTACAGACTGTGTCTATAAAAATATGATCTTTACCTACTACACTAAGCACTTCTGCTGTTTATCACTAAAAAATGATTTACCTCTACATTACCTCTACATGATCTATCTATAAACCCCCATCCTTTAGTGATAAACAGTGGAACACTGTGCCACCTCTTAATACCAGGCTGGATCAGGTTAATAGATGTCAAGTTATCATTCATTATTCTTCAAATAATAAGCTGGTTCGTGATATTATAACCAAGAATTGGGAGATTATCAAGTTATGAGAAAGTGCTTAGTGTAGCAGGGAAAGATCCTATTTTTCCATAAAAGAATCGTAAATCTTTGAAAAGGCTGCTTTGTTATACGGGAGGTGAAACTAAGAAGGTTTTATTGCAAAGGTAAGGTACATTTTGTTGTAGAAGTTGTAACTATTGGCCATACATGACCAATGAGAGTAAGTTTGTACACCCTACCACCAGTATAGCCTATGAATTTAGACATTTTGCACATTGTAAGTCTAGGGATTTGATGTATTTAGCACAGTGCTGTAAATGTCCTGCATTTTATGTAGGTAAAACTAATCGGACATTGAAGGAGTGAGTCCATGAGCATTTATATGCCATTAATAAAGAAGATGAGAGCAATGCTCTTGCCAGACATGTCCTTGCTCACGAGTCCACCCATAGATTTACATTTCTTATGTTGGAGTTAGTTCATAGGAATGTTCGTTTGGGCAACCTTAAGAACTTAACCGAAAAAGCTGAAGTGAATAATAAGGTTACAAGCAGATAAGGAATATGGACTTAATAATAACGTTACGCTTAAACATTTTCTAATTGACAGACCTTTGAAGCGTTAACTCTACTATAATAATTTTAACATGAGTTTTATACAATTTTTTATGGTTATGTTAATTAATTATGCAACCAGCTTATTGTACATTTTTTATTTTTTATATTTTTTCCCCAAACAGATTTGTTTGTTTTTCAATTGAATTGTGCAGGTTATAGGTCACATTAAAGGTGGGAAAAGTTTTGAAATGATTTATTGTGGTCTCATTTTTTTTATATCACAGAAACCTGGCATTTTAATAGGGGTGTGTGCACTTTTTATTTCGCTGTGTGTGTGTGTATGTATATATATATATATATATATATATATATATATATATATATATAGATGTACATATATGGACATAGATGTATATAGGTATAGCAGTCATTAGGATCTAGGTGGAAGTCTTAATTAAAATGTATATTCTTCACTACTATATTCCAAGACTTTGACTAAGGCCTGTGGTTCCAAAAGATGTAAACTGAAATAGCATTTAGTCTGAGTTGTTTTTGATTTAGGGAGTTAGCCAATGTATTCCCTCCTTTCATGACTTAGATTTTTTATATATTTATGTAAGACATACACAAAAGCAGTGTCAGTGTCTGCTTATATATATATATATATATATATATATATATATATATATATATATATATACACAAGCACTGTGTCTGTGTATAGATATCTTGCTTCATGTCCTTTCAAACAGAATGGTAATAATTTACATCATTAATTTTGCAACACCAGTTAATTATGATTGTACATCAGAGATCAGTGTTATCATTTTATTGAAATAGTCAAAGAGCAGTTCTTATATGCAACAGCAAGTGGGAAGTGGAGAGAACCTGGGAAAGTTTTATGTTTAGATGTTTACCCATGCTTTTTGCATTTATTTTGAGAATAGATAAATTAATGGAAGACTCTATTCTCCATTCTTTGGAAGTGTTTATTTACCATGGTACTAATAAGCATGAAGAAAACACTCCTATAGTACTTCTTTGTAAGATTTCAGTGAGAAATGTCACACTCACTATCAAAGGCCTTAATATCAGATAGGCAGAGCAGATAACGATAGCTGTGGTGCTGGTTTACATATGTCAGTTGATAGAATGGGAGGATGCATAGCCAGTAGCCATGGCTGAATAGTGTAATTATATTTTAATCTGAAGCAAGAGAAACCAGGAGATGTTTGGCAAGTTTGATCTGACCACGGAGCCAGCAGAATGGTAGCATATTACCTGAAGCATTACAGTTAAGTAAAATCAAAGCATTGGTTTTGATAAAGTAAAACAGATATAAGCACAAATCACTTTTGGCCCTAGAAATGTAAAGAAATTTAGGAAATCCAGAGTGTCACTACATACATAATCTTTGATAGGGGCTTCCAGTGTGTTGTTAAGGTAGTAGGGAAGTGAACGTTAGAAAGAAATTTAAATTACAAGTGACAACATATGCTGTAACCATCCTCTATGTGTAGCAAAGCAGTTGCTCAGATCAAGGCAGTTATGTGGGCAGTTTCATGTACATTAATATGATCAAGAGAGTTAGGGGCAGGTTTAGAATTGGAAACTTATGATTTCATACACAAGAATAGTTTCAACGGTGTTCTTTGAAGGAGAAGAGGAATGTGAGGGAGACTGATGGGCTGACTGCAAATAGAGCAGTAAAAGTGTCCAGTTCTGGATTTGTCAACACTGCTTGTGAGAAAGAATGGGTTTTACAAAAAATTAGAGTAAAGGTACTGAGTACAGACCAAAAAAAAAAAAAGGGTTACGGTAATACCCATAGGAGATATTTCATGCCAAGTCATTAAGTGAGGACATCATTAGGTATTCTAAGATGTGTGCCTGGAGATTGCCTATCTTCATGATTGATGGGACACACTTAATACACAAAGAGACTGAACTCCATGAATGACATTAGTCACAGTTAGCATGCTAGTTTTGGTGTTTGGAAGGAAGGGCCATATTTGCTGTGATGAGTTTGCAGTTTTCTTAGGTTTATAATAATAAAGATTGATAAGGGTTTTATTACTATAACCTAGCCGTAGGCTTATCTGAAGGCTGGACTGAATAATTAGAGCCAGCTGATATACTCTTATTCCTATAGATACCCCAGGAATATCATACCCAAAAAGAAGAGGAGTTTTTTAGCTTACATAACGTGTCCCCTTCCTTCTGATATGGGGGAAAGTAACACAGTACATTAGTTGATTCTGAGACATCCAATGTTAGGATAGGCATGTCAGATAGTGGATTTAATTAATATTTACTGAACTTGTGCAAAATTCCCCCGGCAATATAATTTCACAATCCAGTGTAAGTGACCTTATCCCAGAGTTAATTTGGCTTTGCCTAGTATCTCCAAGATGTGGATTACTGACAAGAAATATTTCAGGACGTTTTAATTTCTTAGTTTCTCCTTTGCCTTGCCAAATATAATGAAGGTAGCTGACCATTAGAGCTCATTAATGGCTCAGCTTATGCAAAAGGCAACTTGCCGTAACTTGAACCCATTTTTCAGAGTATAAATGCAAAAATGGACAGGCAAAGCTGTTATTGTTGAAGCTGAACAAGTTAGCACTGTGAGATTTTATTAGGTCCAAAGTAAATAGCACTTCATAATGCAAAGATAAGGATGTTGCCTGCAGGGATTAGGCCTAAGAGGGAAGTGGGCTGGTGGTTTGAACTGATGGCTTCTTGTGATGATGGCTTACAGACTGTATAAGGGTCTAGGTTTACAGGGGTAGTGGTTTGTGGTTTCAAGTGATAGATTGCTAGGAGGATTGTGGAACACACTATGTAACTATGTGTGAAAGATTAATCTTCCTGTACTTAAAATTCTGAGTAGTGTGCTCTTTGACTGCTAATGTGAGGTTTGAAGAGGATTCTTCCTCATTGCTAAAACTTCTGTGTCCCTCCTGAATTGAATCTTCTTAAAATTAGTGGGGACAAAAATTGGGTTATGGACTTGCTGACCTAAAAGGTCAGTCAGCTTATGGTCAATAAAGAATTTAACTTTCGCTACAGGCATTATTTTCTGGTTGTTTTCTTTTCTAGCAAGGAATAGTTGCTAGGCAGGTAGGAGGACATGTGTCGTGGAATTAATGACTATTAGTGAATGTGTGAATAATGATGTACAATGAGACATTGGTCCATAAAGTAAAATGCTATAAACAACTTTTAGAAAAAATTGAAGAAAGTGTTAAAAACATCTACCTACCATATGGTGGGTCGGTACAATGCCCACACTCTTTATTACTTTATATATAATTCTGAAATTGCTCACCATTTAGGATCCAAGAAAAGGGTCCTTACTCTATCTGAATTCTTACCACCAGTGCATCCATAAATTGTAAGTATGGTGACTTCAACTAAAATGGTATATTGATGGACTCCTGCATTTATGATTATGAAGTAGACAATAAATAACTTTGGAAGGTATAAAACAGAAGGGGTTTTCATCTGATTTGTCTGTGTCGTTAGTTCAACTAGTGTAGTTGACTGGTTAGAGACAGATTTTTTTGTTTTACATTATATATATTTATTTGTTATTGTTGACTTGGCCCCCTTCACCAGTGCCCAGTGCTCATTTACAGAAAGCACCCGAGTTCAATGTATTTATACCACTGCATAAGACTGGTGCAACACATGAAAGCAAAGAATTACTCACAGATAGTACATACAGCAGCAAGTGACAAGAGATATCTTCACAGGTATAAAACAGAAGGTGACTGATTACATCCACATTTTTATATTTATATACATCTTTACTTTTAAAATCTGCAATATATATGACAAGACTACCAGTCATTTGAGGGCTTTCTGCATATTTTGTGAATGCTACCATAATGACATGCACCCTTTGCTGCATTTACTTTTCTTGTATAAACATGTAAACAGTGGACAAGGTGGACGGGGAGACTGCTAGTTTTACCTCTGTCACCAGCCTTTTGGCACTAGGTCTCCGAAGACAAAATGCAAACTGCCTTATAATTAATTATTCTCTTTGTGAGAGGTATAAATGCTTAATTAATGTGCAGACTTCCCTTTCACCTAAAATCTTGCACTATTTGCTTCACAGATCTTCAAATTACAAATGGGGATCTGTGGTTAACAAAGTTTACAGATAACTGTAATCTAAATGTTACCAACAAGTACCCATATGATATGCAGACACTATGCTTTGAACGTATACTTGTAAATAACCAGTGAACAAAAAGTGTGCTAAAAATAAAATGCTAAAATATGCAATATTGTTACATTTGGTAAACAATCCCTCCATCTAACTTATAGTATAGACAACACTCCATTTCAAAATGAAAGTGCTGTGAGAGATCTTGGAAATTTTGACCTGGCATGCCCGAATGTAAAGAGTATTTCATCTAGCTCCAAATAAGTCCTTACCCTTCTATATTACTCATTGGTTAAACCTATCATAGGATATAATGCTGGATTTGAGATGTATCTTACCAGACTTCCGAAACAACTGAAATGACCACAGAATTTCCTAGCTAAGAAGATCACAGGCTAAAAAAATCAGAGCTAACAGCAGATATTGCAAGCCCTGTCCCAGTATTCCATGCCTCACAGACTCCTGTGGGGCGATATATGTGATTTGCATTTCTGGCTGTCAGAAATCCAGTAAATCAAGACCTCTTCTATTGGGATTACATTAAAGTCACTCTCCTCAAAGCCAGAAGTCTAAACAATAACTACCTGATCTTGGGGGCCTCCTATATTTGGAAAGCATTCATATCTGCATAGTTACTGAAAATTGTTTCAAATGTAATTAAAGAACTTCCTCTACTCCTGAGTTTTGTGCTTGTCATATCTGCAGATCAGATGGCAACTGTAGTTGACTCTCCATATTTGTCAGAGAACGTATCACCTCCAGGCAAATGTCCTGGGACACACAAACTGAGCTCATTAAACTACAAATAACTTTAGGAAAATTAATTATTAACTAGCAGCTTGGTATAGAACACACTTTGTACTGATGGCTATGTAAGATTCCTGAGTGCTCTAAATGATCTCCCTGTCAGCAAAGCTCCATTATTTTCTATTACTTTCTGAGTACAGTCTGGTCAAAAACTTGTGACAGTCTTCTTTTAACTCCCTAAAGCCCTCTACAGCAAACACCACTGAATTTAAAGAACACATACCAACCTCAACCTATTCTATGGTATATCAAGATTCACTTATAACTGCAAGACCTCTGTCCTTGATACAGTAGCAAGCTTTACTAAAGAATTCTAGATCCATTTATAAAAATGCATAGGGCTAGCAGACTGTAACAGAACCACATATCGCGGAATTTCAAAAACAAACCACCCTGTTGGTCAACTACCATAAATAAACTCTACAACAGCATAAAAAAATCATAAGATTATTGAGCAGGTCCCAAACCCATCTTCTCAAGGAAAATATTAAAATCACTACAAAAAGACTGAAAGTTATTATCCGAGACCTCAACCTAAGGATGGCATCTGAAGTTAAAGGTAATTATACATCCTCCTTTAGCTATGTTGGAATCCTAAGAAATAATCAACACCTTACATTGTCCTGAATGTATTCATAATGGCACCTCCTGTTTTGATCCAAAAGACATTGTCAACATCCTTGCAAGCAAATTTAGTATCAAACTCATCCCTGAGATGTCAATCCAAAGCCCTGAAATACCGGAACCCTTTAATACTCCAATTATCTGTGGTGATCATTTACTGAAAGTGCTAGCCAACTTCAAGAATACTTTGTTCATGGGACCTAAATACCTGCTTGCTTAATTAATAATGTTAAACATGACCTTGCCAACCTACACATTAAACTGTTTAACTTATGTTTACCTACTGGTTTCATCCTTGAAAAGCGGCACTCTGCAGTTGTGATGCCCTCCATTAGAGTGTCATTACAACTGACTAAGGTAATTACAGATGTATCAGTTTTACAAGTGTCATCTGCAAATCCATGGAATATATTATAACTGACCACATAAACTATCATAACAATAATCTTATTTGACTTGACCCCCCACACACATTAGTTTTGTGAATGGTAGATCCTTTCTACTGAACCTGGTAAACTTCTTTAAAAGGATTACAGAGGCTGCAGATAGTGGCCATGCAGTATGCACAGTGTATTTCACCTGGCCAAGGCATTTGATACCATTCTCCATACTGGTGTCTTACAAACTAAATCTTTAAAATGAACCCATATGGGGTAAGCTGCATAGTAAACTGGCTGAAAGCAAAATCCACGTAGTGTGAGTTGTAGGCGTCTCATTCAAAAGAATGAAAGTTACTAGTGGTATCACTCAGGGCTCAGTGCTGGGACCTCTTCTTTTTGGCTTTTACTTCCCAGATCTTATAGCAGACAATCAATCCCTCTACTTAACAAAAATTTGCAGATGACTGCAAACTGGGGGTGGTGGTGAAGTCACCCTCTTACACCCAAACCATCCAGAATGAGTTTTCCCTGATAAATTCTTGATGTACTAAAAATGGGCTCAAACAAAATGCTAAAAAGTGTAGTCTCATTACATTTGGTAATCAACTCTTTTTCTTATCATACTCTATATACAACATACCACTACAGCACAAAAATATATTCTGAGACCTATTAACTTGAGCTAATGAAACCCACTCTTTTGACGATAATGTGATAATTAACAGGAAGTTGTTTTATTTAGCAAAACTAATTTCTAAAAGAATATCATTAAAGTCTAAAGAGGGAATTACTCTACTATACTCATCATTGATCAGACCAGTTATCAAGTGCTCTGGGGTGCATCTCACTAATGATGCCAAACATTTTGGGATCTTTATGATGCCAAACATTTTGAAAGATCCCAAAGGTTTCTAACCAAAAAAGTCAGTGGCCTAAAGTCCCTGAATTATCAGTGGAATCTGGAAGCCTAATCCCTTTTTTCAGTGTCTTATAGACTTTTAAGGGGACATCCCTGTCTTGCTTATTGTGTCATTATTGACCTGCTTGTCCTAGACTTCCTGTATCTGAGCAAGCCAAGCGACTCCTTCAGTATAAGAACAAAGGGCGTAACTGAGTCATTGGGCTAGAACTGAGTTATTGGGCTTGTGGATGCTCCTTCAGTACAAAACAAGTGATCTAAAACTTCACCAACAGATAAATAAAACACAGTGGATGGACAGGTTTATAACCAACAGTCTCACAAATCACTGGAATGATCTTTCACTGCATGTTAAGCACCATGACTTGTTGTTTTCCTTTAAAAATAACCTATATGATTGAGTGGGTATACAAACATTTACTCTGAGATTGAGTGATATGGCTGTCCTGGAGAAAAAAGGTGTGGCCTGAAGGAGGGTAATGGCAAAGTATAAAAAGTTATAAGCCACAATGACCATGGAATATCTGTGAGTCTATGAGACTGTGAATACTACAAGCTTAGGAGTGCTACCAATCTGTCACTAGTTTGGTCGATAACAGCCACTTCCTTTAACTGCTGTAAAGAACATTGTCAGTCATTAATATAGTTATTTACGTACTAGGCAAAAGGAGGGACAGAAATTCAAAATCTAGCATTATGGTACAGAGAAAACACTGCAAGTAGTGTTTCTTGTGTCTTCTTCTTCACAGAGTATACACACACACACACACACACACACACACACACACACACACACACACACACACACACACACACACACACACACACACTACCTGAGAGCTGAACTGGAGAACCAAGTGGTGTGAGCCAGCAGCTCTACAGGCTGCATCAGTCTGCAGCACTAACTTATGCTCTAGTTTTGTAATTTGCTGTAAAAACAATAACCATGATGCATAAATAGGTAATAAATTCTAGCAATGATACTGTATAGCATACATAGCTAATGTGTTATGTAGATAATAACTGAATATTGTTGTTTGATAAAATGTTAACCAGATGTAGTTTGACATTTTTCTGAAAAAAATATCAGTACTAAATAAAAGTACACTGGACAAGGCTGGAGCAAACTGCATGGCAGCATGAAACTTGTTTTTGTTATCAACAACATTTCTTAAACCCAGGCACCCATACACATCTGTTCAACATATTCCTTTTTTAAATAGCAAGAAATCAGCCCACATTGTGTTTGTTTTGGTAAAAAGCATATGGTAATCTGTTATGTGGAGTGAATAAGAAATCCGTTTCTTGTCTTACTTGCTCTTCAGAAGAAATACATTACTCTTTGTGAAGATGTACTTTTTGCTTGAGATTACCATATTATGTTTAGCTTGGATACAAGATTATTCTTTGTTAAGATGTAATTTGTGTTTGAGATTACCATATTACGCTCATCTTGGATATAAGACTATTCTTTGTTAAGATGTACTTTTTGCTTGAGATTACAATATTCCATTCAGCTTGGATACAACATTAGTCTTTGTTAAAATGTACTTTTTGCTTGAGATTACCATATTACGTTCAGTTTTGGTGATTAGAAACACCTGCATCATTTACAGTTCTTACATAGTACCTTACAAAGGACCACAGTTTCATTTCATAGAACATCAGATGATGGCATGAATTAAGATCTACAGTAAACTTCAAACAAACTTGCAACAGAATGCATGTGGTAAAATATTCCAAGTGGCAATGAAATGTTTTCAATGATAGCCCATAGGGTAGAACCATAGAACTTCTGTTCAATTTGGCTATGTAGGTGAGGCCTGATCAGATAGGCACAGAGTATCCAAACCTAAACAAACAAACAAAAAAATTAACAGACAGCCATGCCAAAATGAGCAATTTTATGTGAAAGACATAATTTATAAGCATGCTTACACACACACACACACACACACACACACACACACACACACACACACACACACACACACACACACGCACACGCACACACATGCACATGCGCGCAGACACACACACGCGCACATATGTGCACACGACACACGCGCGCACGCGCACACGTGCACACACACACACACACACACACACACACACACACACACACACACACACACACACACACACACACACACACACACAGCCCTGAAGTTCTTGCACTGATTGAAATTCCAAAGTAGTTTTGAATTCCCCACATGCATATAATTCACTGTGATCTTATTGCTTTCTACTTAACACAGGTGGACACCAATGAATGCTGACATCTCCTTGTTGTGCATATGTTATTGTTTTTACATGACGATGCTTTACTTCAGAGAAATAGCTAGGGGAGATTTGCATCCTGAGCAGTCTTCTTCACTGACTTACCAAAACCAGACTTGAAGAGCAAAAAATGATGCTTTTGATGTACTTATTTCATTTAAAGAGATACACCAGTTTGCATCACCCTGTCCTAGCTGCTGCTCTGTTTTATTTCACTTAAGTGCATTTTTATTCATAGGTTCATACATGTGTACTAGGCTAATGGCCCTGGAGCTTTTACTAGACTAGCCCATAGGATTACTCTGTCATCGTGCCACCTGACCATAGTTCTCAGTGCCTCTGTCGAGTAGTGCCACTGGAGTGATCCCTGGGATGAATTTTCTATTTCCCATCCACTCATCAAGATTTCTCTTGAAGAGGGCCAGTGAGGTGCTCTGTTTGACATGTATGGGAAGTCTATTTCGTAGCATGGGCAGTCTCTGGCTTATGAGGTTATTCACGGAAATAAAACACATTATGTGTCAGAATGAAACGTAAGTGATAATGTGTAATACCCTCTGATTTTTTTTATTTACTGCAGTTTAGCAAGAATATCAATTATTAGAGTAAAACATATGTGATAAATAAATATGCACAGCCTATGTACTGCTACTTTGGAAGAAATAGTGTGTTTAAAACGTAAACAAATGAGATTGTGTAATGACCTACTCTGATTCTGATTCTTCTTCTTCTTCTTTTGGTTTTCCTGGTTAGGGGTCGCCACAGCAGAACTCCTGTCCACTAATGATTGGCAGTAGATTTTTATGGTGCCGAGGTGCCAGCTCGATGCCCAACCTTCAACGAAGGCAATCCCATTCACACATGTCTTTTGAATGCCACTCAACTGTGGGGAGGACATGCAGACTCCACACAGAAGGTGCTCTGTTTCTGTGTTGACTAAATTAACATAGCAGATATTTGCTGATGTCTCAGGATCCCCTTCTTTGATTATCAAAGGAGTGCTGCATTCAGATAATGTTTATCTAATTGAGTGGTGTGCTGCAATATTCACCAGAAATGCACATTGTACTGAGAATGTGATACCACAGGAGGCAAAAATGACCAATGGTACTATTATTTTCAAGGAAATTGTATGTTTACCTCACGTGGAACTGCATTATAACAGGTGACTCTGTTTTAGTGAGAAATAGTGAAGAATGAGGTAGCACTGTAGTTTCATTAGTACTGAATAGCTACTATTACTGTACTAAGGAGGAAACCAGAGGATAGTCAAGAAGTGGGCCTGTTATTTTCCAAGCCACTTGGAGCAAGCAGTAGACACTCAGCATGGCTCTTCTGTTTGACTGGGTGGCAGGTAATATTAAAGAATTATTATTCTACAGTATCCTGCAGATATTGTGACATGCACGGTATATTCGCAGCTTCACAGAGTTCAGTCCATGAATTATATATGTCTTGACAACACCAACCTTCAAAAGGGCAAAACAAGTCAAGCCCAAGATAAGATTATGGATGTCCATCCAATTATCAAGGTCTACCTAAATGGAAGTAGGGGAATCATTCTGTTTTACACATAATAAAAGATTATTCCAAAGGTCATGGAAGCATGGGACACTGGAAATACAGCTTGTACTTTTAATCTATAATGGAGCTTTTTATCACAGTTAATTCATATTAAATGAAAAATAATGTGCATTACAGTGACACTGGTTAGATTTTCTGCCTCAGTGTGCTTTGTTCTTCACTTTGGATCACAACTGGAAGTTTGCAGTTCCATTCTAAACCTGTATAGGTTTCTGCTGGGCAGTCTGGCTTCCTATCACATCCAAAAATATTCTTTAGCTGAAATGCTGATGCTACAAATTAACTGTAGGGGAGCTTAGGGGGGTTTTGTGTGTGTGTGTGTGTGTGTGTGTGTGTGTGTGTGTGTGTGTGTGTCTAGCAAGAGACTGGCATCATACACAGTGATGCTTTCTCTCACTTGGTTGCACTGAATGCTGGTATTAGACACATTTCTCCCCCTCAAATCTCCATTGGATAAAGCAACTAGTAGAAAAAAAAATAAATTAATGAATCTTATGGCGCATCAGAATGCTTTAATTGCCATTTGAAGGGTTTGATTTATGTGGCATCTTTCAAGCAAATTACTTAATATTGGACATACAAAAACATTTGTTAAAAAGTATTTTACATAGTTATGCAACCACCAGACACTATGTTAAAATTTTCTTTATAAACACTCTTATTAGTTATACTAATTAAAAATATATATTTTTTTTTTCATTCATAGATTGTACTGACTCATGCATTACTTAATGCTCCTTACATTAACAACTAACTCAGTTAATTCAGTTTTTGCTACAAGTGAACTGTTAAATTTCTGACCTGAGGAATATCCTGTTCTTGTGTTAGTCAAATATTGCAATATAAACTGATAATAAGCAAACACCACCAAGCAGTACAGTCAACAACACCCAATATTGCAATATATCTGCTGATTAAATTGGTTCCATTGCCTTGAAAAGTGGATTCCACCCTGCCTAAATACACAAGTGCCCCAAATTCGGCCTGAATGTTCTATACAGTTCCTCGTTTTTAATGCCCCATTTCTATCATGTCAGTGTTTACCAAGCAGTCTGTTCATTCACACTGATCTGATTATCCTTTTTGTATGTGATTTGTGAAAAATAAGTCCTAAGACAAGTACAACCTATGTTACTTATGAAGACTGCAAGTTCCTACTTATGGTCAGTGAGTCCTTGAATGAGGCAATCTCCATATTTTCTTATATTTAGGCATCCTAAGGCCCTACTCCCAACCCATGTATTTTACTCCAGGCAGGCACAACACTTTGATATTCATATTCCTCTCGTCAAATGTATCAGTTCATTTAATAATTGAATCTCCATTTGCTAATATTTCTTTCCTAACTTACCTGCAAAATCCTCTACTTCTAATTTAGTAATGTCTTCTCTTTCAACTGCTACAAAATAATATTCTCCATTAGCATTAGTCTTATTAATATTATTGTTTTCATCACTTACATCATTTGCAAGCATACAATTCTCATCTAGATATGTTTATACTTCCACAGCATGAGCCACGTTGTCATTCCAAGTCTTTCTTCTTTTTCCTTACAGAAATGTTATTTAAATATCTGAAGTTCAATTTCGATTTCTTTCTTTTAGCCTGCCCCTTGTCTGTTTTTCCTACCTTACTGAATGCTATCATTTTGTATAATCTGTGTATTACATATCAAAACAGTGTATTTTTGTTTAGTATATTTTTGCTTAGCATTATATATGCATTAGTACATTTCTTTTTCTTCTGAGTTATTTTTGGTGACCTTTTCTCTCTCTGTCTCTCTCTATTTTTTCTTTTTTTCCTATATGTTCTGAATCCTCAGACTGTTGTATGTGTGTATCTTGAATTATAAATGTGTTATCTACAGTATTTATTTTAATAAGGGTTGAGCAATCTTAACTTGAGATTGACATATTACACTCAGCTTTGTAGAGGACACTTCCTTTCCAACTTGGGTTTTATTTGCAGCTTAACTAATATTATTTATCTCATTTGTCTAGTCAGTAATGTATGTAAAAACAGTTTTCCAAGAAGTTCCAATGGCACAGAAACAATCATGCTAAGCAAATCTTGACTTCCCATGAACTGTAAGCAAATCATTCAACTTTTGATGTGGGGAATACAAGTCTTTATTGTTATCACATGTTATCTTTACATATATGTATACACATAGTGGAAAGTACACTGGGCAAGATACTTATGCCAAAGCAAAGTGCAGATGGCATATTTATTTAATTAGTCCCTTTCCTGTGTCAAAGTAAGGACTGTTTAAAGAAAAAAAAAAGTATCTAGATCAATAATTGCATAATTCAAAACATAGAACAATTAATACATTGTTAAACTGCATAAATTATTCAATTATTAAATGAAGTATACTGAACTAAACTTGATTAAAGAGAAGTGCTTCATATAAAAGGTTATTCTGACCCACCATGTCAGTCACCAATGTCATACTAAGATATTATATGTGTCTTTATGTCATGTGTGATTGATAGCATGTGCCTGTGACCACCCTCAGTCCTGGTTCAAAATATAACTAGATAGGCCTATTGGGAGGGTTTGAATGTGCATGACTACAATCCTTCTCTTTCTAATAAGATGAAATAAAAAAATCAGACATTAGAAATATAAATTAAGCTATGCTTTTCCTGCCAAATAATTTTGCAGGAAAGCACAAAACAACGCAGAATGATTTTACATAAGATATGGAGTGGCTTATGATAGTTTCACATAAATTTAGCTTTATGTGGCAACTCCCAGTTAATGAAATTCATTTCACTGGTTACCATTTCAAATATTGAGACCTGCTAGAGAGTCTCAAAACATGGAGACCGAATGGCCGAACCCCCGATTTAAATAAGGCAAGTCTGAGATAGCCATTTCTCAGAATATTCACATTTCACTGAAATATGGTGATTTTTGCATCGGTATATATAATTTCAGGGTATGAGGAAAACTTGCCCCACTACAAAAAAAAGTTTAATGCAGAAGAGTAATGTTCAAGAGTATCTCTTCTCCTGGATTTTCAGTGTTGTTTTTATTCTCTGTCTGTTGGCACTCAGTGTTATGAGTTCTGACATTTCAATAGGGGACCCTTTTTATTTCCTCATGGCTGACCAGCATTCTCCATCTTTAATTATTTTAAAAAGAAGAGTATTAAGGAAAAGAGTAACTTCACTCTGAGTAACTATCCAGTGAAAACCTTTAGTATATCAGAATGTTGGGTATGTATCTCCACTAACAGTGCATATCTGCACATTTTATTTTCTGCCAGTTACTTATGTGTGTGTGTTGGAGTAAACAGTTATTAACGGTAGCATGCACTCAGTTTTCTGGGATAAGAACACTTCTGGCTACTGCTTGATGGGATGCCTTGTAAAAAGGCTTTAACTGGGTAAGCATTTTATTGACTACCTTGTCTAGGTTCAATGTGAAAACTTAGGATGGGTTGATAGCGAATACAATCTATTTTTGTTCTGTCACATTGGTGATTGAATTATTTTGATTGTCTTTCAGTGGGATGTGTACTTGGATTAGCTTTGGGGAAGAGAAAAATAAAATATTTTTTTATTTTTGGGGGCGTAATTATTAGTCTATTTTTGCAGAGTTTAGTAATTGTGTACTAAGTCATCTACATGTATGACAAATTTGGTGTAGTGGAGATTGTCGGTTAGGCCATATATAATAA
Organism: Protopterus annectens; assembly: GCF_019279795.1. Taxonomy (NCBI): domain Eukaryota; kingdom Metazoa; phylum Chordata; order Ceratodontiformes; family Protopteridae; genus Protopterus; species Protopterus annectens. The sequence goes on from NC_056748.1 coordinate 753,172,016, forward strand.
GTGAAGAGAGTTATGGGCTGAGAACTGGTTCCTACAGTATACCAGTGTTGAATGCACCACATCTCAGCATTCACCTGGTCATTTTTGTTTTCAAGATATCTTCTGAACAACATAATAGTGTTTGGACTAAAGATAAGCTAACAGAGCTTATTACTGAGAAAAAAGTGATTGATAATTTTAAACAGCCTTGTCATGTCTGCAAACTGGCCAGCTGTAAGGAGGCCATAATTTATCTTGCAGTAAATGTTGCTAGTAACTGTAGATAGTGTTTCCATTGGCATGAAAGACATTATGGATCCCATGTTACTAGTTAATAAGTAGGTAATATGTATTTATATGATCAAAGATCTGATCGAATACCAACTTTATAAGTATATTGATCAAAAGGCACAATTAGTAACTGATCTGTAGTACTTAGACTTTTTGGGGGGCAGGTACTTTTGGCAGGGGCATAATAATGGAGTTTTTAATGGTTGTAGGGACTATATCAGAAGATAGATATTTATGTAAGTGAGCAGTCTGGCAATGTGTGATGATGTCATTCTTAGGAAAATTGGGTGAAACTTGCTGAATTTGGCTCCAGAATAATATCTAATATTTTGGAAGTTCTTTGGTATATTTCAATGTAATCTTTTAAAATAAATTGTGGGGCTGTAATCTGCAAGAAGGTATACCTGAAAGGGATTTTGGTCATTTTCTGGTAGTTGAGTCATGTACTGGTTTAGAAATATGTATATTAATTCCTTTATTGTATTTATTAAGACGTTTGGATTGCTGTTGGAGAAATTTAGTGCATCATTAAGTCCTATTGAGGCTGATGAGTAGCCATTGTCTTTAATGTGCCAAGTTGTTTTTTTTTAATGCTTCTCAGAAGTGTTTTGGGGTGGACATAAGGACTTCTGAGTTCTTCTAAGATGGGTAGCTTTAGTGTGTTGATAGCTATTCTAGTTGTTTTCTTATAATTCTGCTTTAGCACAGTATTATTCTGTCATAAATATGGTGTTACATAATCATTTCTGCTTTCTAACAACATCTCCATATTATTAGCATAACACAAAGACCACCATCTTAATTTCAAACTGAAGTTTACACATTCCCTTCTTTCATGTATACATCTCTGTGTCCATCTCCCAGCTATTTCTCCTTCATTCTGCTTTTAAACCTTTAACTTACTCCACTCATCTTCTTAACTTAATATCCTCTTTCCTTCTTTCCTTTAATTCATTGAATCAACATGTATGCATTCATAGATTGTCAGTTGTTTACTTTATTGAATGAAACTCCAGTTTGTAATCATTTTCTGACTATCCTATGAACCTGTTTTTGCAATTCATATGTTTTTGTTCTCGTAGGTTCCCTCTAAAAAATTGGCTTTACACAGTAGGATCAATAAAGTGTCAGTAAACTTCGGCTGTATAGCTGGAGGTCAGAAATTATACTTTCATTACACAGTTGTACCTAATGAGTGATTTTGCACTATGTGTGCAGAATCCTATTTAGAAAAGGAAGTGCAGTGGAATTTAAAAATGGAACCTTGCTCAGGTTTTGCTGAAAATGTGCTTTCAAACTACTGAAAACCATCAAAGTCACAAGCAGTATTTAATCAGATCAAACAAAGGCATGCAACCTCAGCAGTTATTAATTCATTTGGAAAAGACTTCCAAAATGTGCAGAGAAATGCCCCTTGTACTATAAAATTGCTTATATATAGTTGTACCCTGAAGAGTTAATTCCTCACTTTCAGGTGATAATATACCTTATGGACATAAATATGGCATGAAAATATGTCAGCTGAGGTAGCATGTTGTCATACACTGTATGTAATGCTGAATGTCAACACTTAGCCAAGTTAGTATCTTTCATTATGAAATAATTACATAAAACATGACCATTCACCTGTCAAACCAAGACCGATCATGTTGTCATATACTGTATGTAATGCTGAATGTCAACACTTAGCCAAGTTAGTATCTTTCATTATGAAATAATTACATAAAACATGACCATTCACCTGTCAAACCAAGACCGATCATGTTGGCATATACTGTATGTAATGCTGAATGTCAACACTTAGCCAAGTTAGTATCTTTCATTATGAAATAATTACATAAAATATGACCATTCACCTGTCAAATCAAGACCGATCATCTCCACTCTCACTTTCTGCCTCAAGTCCTTTCTGAGTTCATGGCTATATGAAATAATGCAATACAATGTTCTCAGTTCATACACTTCTCACAAAGAAGGAATACAAATAATACTGAAATTCTGGGTGATAAGTTTGTTTAATCCATTGTGGAGGGGGTCTACAAGAAGAAAGGTTGCATGGAAATACAACAAATTTTAGTTGCAGATCTTACATGAGTTACTGAAATAGCTATACCCTTGTTTTTGACATTTATTGTGATCTATGAAAGATTTTCTTTGGTTTTAAAATCTAATGAGAGTAGAGGAAGAACTAAGTAATTTCTAGACCACTGCTTGCTTGTAGAACCTTATACTGCAGTGACATGCTTTAGTTCAGTCAGCTAGTTTGATTTTTTTTCACACTTTTCTCTGCTGTCCTGTTGCCTGTTTGCACAGCACTGCTCATTGTGTGGCCTTTTTATCCATGAACTGTATAGATGCAGGTGCTTGTAACCATGCCTTTCTGTATATAACCTGCTCCAGAATTTCTGAGTTTGCTTAGTAGTCAGTAGTTGAGAGAACTGGCTCATTTCTCTTCATGTGCAGATATGTAGTGTTCATCTTAGATGGACAGTACGCCAGATAAGCACATTATTTTCTCTTAAGCACTACTTCTTCTCCAACCCACAGCAGTAAGCAACGAGAACCAGGAATCTGCACTTCCCAACTGTCTCTGTAGCCAGCTTGCTTGTACTTCCTAAGTGATATAGCAATTGTCTCATGTTAGTTGACAACCACCTCCTACTTAAACAACCTGCCACAGTGTGAGGGAGATGTAGCTGTGTAATGTTAAAGGAGGCAAAGCTCTCGCATAAAGACACTACAAATAATAAGGTTGATAGTATCACACAGCGCCACACTAAACAAATCTTAAATACAGACCAAACAGACCAACATAATCTGAGGCTCTTGGGAGCAACCAAACTAAACCACATATGCCTCCTAAATGTCACTCAAGAAATATGTGCCCTCAACACCATGACAAATACACATCACAGATATCAGTCACCATGAAACATAGATCCATAAGTCACACAGGCACAGTCCAAATGCCCATAAGGCAAAGCACCACACATACCAATATCCTTGTCAGAGGTGATTCCTTATTGAGGCACACTGATGTAGCAGTCACTAGGCTGTGCTAAGAGTGTGTCATAGTCAGCTGCCTACCAGATACCAGGATTCATCATATAACAGAAGTACTGTACCATATTGCACTGCGATTGTAACTTGAGCTATACCTCCCTGGACTATATGAAGAGAAACACAATAAAGCTCCAGGAATATGTATCTGAAGCTAGTATGAACATAGCCTCAAGCAGCATTATGTTATTCCCAAGAATGATGTCAAAATACTTTAAAAAGATAATTGACTTCAACAAGTGGCTTTGATTCTTGTGCCATTCTAAGGGGGTAAAAAAAAAATATATATATATATGTATATATATATATATATATATATATATATATATATACATATATAGATATATCATTATCTATATATATTGAGAGATAGAAAGAGAGAGATATCTCCATATATATATATATATATATATATATATATATATATATATATATTTATATGTGTGTGTGTGTATATATATATATATATATATATATATATATATATATATATATATATATATATATATATATATATACATACCTAGGAAGAGATGGAAGCAGGCAAAACTGCTTTGCCAGGAATTGCCTGCACCTCTCCCCCATAGGAGTCCCCAAGGACTCCATATATTGGCTAAAACCTTGCCTACTCCCATTGTGTTTTTTTCAGGTGGCATCAGTCTTCAAAATCTTGTATCACAAAATTAGAGGATATTACAAGGCTAGTGGCGCTAGACTCATTTTAAGCCTAACCATTCATGTCTTAATTTTCGCAATTATCACTGTCCATGGGTTAGAATGGCTTTGGTATATGCCTGTACTTTAGGACATCTACAAACTGCCCAGTCCATAGGTCACAAGCCAGGGGTGAATTTGAGATTTCCAATCCACTGGTCCAAACTACATTAGAATAGGCTTACTGAAGAGCTCTGTTTCACCTGAATGGGGAATCTAAGTAAGTAAAATCATGACAACATTAAGGTTGCTGAATGCCAGGAGTCTTTACAAAAGTCTCCATAACCTACAATCTGTACTTATCTTGGAAAATAAGTATATGCATCATCACAGAGACCTGGTTCAAGAAAAGTGAAAGCTCTCAACCAATTGAGAGCTTCAGTGCTTATCAATCATACAGGCCCACCATATTAGAAGTAGGCACCAAAGGCAGTATCTCTATAGTAAAAAAAAAATCTTATCTCCAGACTTGGGATACTTCTCTTTTGCATTTACTTCTTGGAGGTCAAAGCTAATGTTAAAAGATTGTGGCTGATCAAGCTTGCATATGACTGAAAACTTGATATCATCATAAACTCCCCAGAAGAGACCATGATGCTATGAGAAGGCCTGTCTCAAACAAATAGTTGGTGCCAAATCCAATGACTGAAATTAAATGCCAAGAAATATATAATCATATTCTTTGGCAAGTATAACTTCTTTGCAACTATCACATTGATTACACCCCCCTGAAAACTGATCCCATAGTTAGACTTGTAGGTACTTATGTTGACAATGAACTGCCCTTTGCTCACCATGCATCCACTATTGTAAGGAAGTCCCTTTTCAGTGCACAGCTTATAAGTACTTGGCAGTCATTAGTGGATGCATGGTGATCAAAGGACAGTTAATCGAATATAATGCCCCTTTTGATATGTACCTGTCCAAGCACTTGTCACAGCTGGAATGACTGCAGTGTTTCTTCTCTAAAAAGTCAAGGGCCTAAATCATGAAAAATTGCATAGGCCATCACAAAGCCTTGCCTCGCTTCTCAGTATCAGAACCTCTGCCTCATATATAGGAGGTCTCCCAGACACAGTGTACAATCAGAAGTCTAATGGTATCAGAAACACCTGTTCAAGGGACGTCAATCTCTTTTGCAAGACTAACAGAACATTCTGGATGGATAAGTATGTATCACAGGAATTACCACTTTTATTACTGACTTCACCTCCATTTGAAGCAAGAGTACTTTGCTTACTCTATTCAAATGTAACTTGGATGAATGAATGAATGAATGAATGAATGAATGAATGAATGATTGTCTAACCACAAATTCACCCTGTGTTTAACACCAACAGCCCTCATGGATAGGGGAAACATGTAAGTACTCAACATATACTTGGGCGGCCTATGTTTGGAGATTCATTTTGCAAACTATAAGGCTATTGATTACCATGGGAACACAAAGCTTGGATTTTTAATATCTTCACAAATCAAAAGCCTACCTATGAACCTATAATATTTACGGGTAAACAGAAAACAATGGTGTTTTGTTTTGTGAGGCATAATACTGAAAGTATAAGCAAAGAAGGTCCATTACAGGGATCACTGTTACTTAGGGTCTCCTCAGTGTTACCTGTTAAGAGTCATAGGTGTAAATATGCAAACTAAAAAGTATATGAAGAGATGAAGAGAATATTACTTTTATTATAAATATACTAAAACAATACTCCTTGAACAGGGCAAAGATGAAGTGTGTAGTTGCTATTGTAAAGCACAGAGTTGCCTGGTAAGACAAGTTTTATTTGAATTGTATTTGAATTTATATTTTATTTCTTACCACTATTTTTCACTGTTTATAGGAAGGAAGGGATAACTTGCATACTGAAATATTATCCTAAGGGACATAGTCAGCTACAAAATTGCACAGACTGCAGATAGGGAAATCCAGAACATATCTAAACAATCATGTCTTTGTGATTTATTGATATTTTCTGTTAAAAGAGGTGCAACTGTGAGCAATCTTGCTCAGAAGCTACTGTGCACATTTGCATGCGATGTAAGCAAATTCCAGCTTTGGTCTGACTATCAGAACTTGTACGGTTGGAGCAACAACTTTACTGTACTTACTTTAGTATTTTGTTGTTTGTGTGAATTTTCTCATAGAAGTTGGTTTAAGTTCTTTTTGAATTCTGTGGTAACAGATTTTGATTATTTTTTTCTTTTATAATTTTTTATTAATTTGAAGCTGAATATGGATTCCTTAAATGAGAATGCCATTAATGATTTGCTAAAGTACAAATATCTTGTACAGTGTACTAAATGCTATGTATATTTAAAGGTAACACCTGGTAATACTGGTGATTCTGTTCCTCATGTCAAAAGCTGGATGATTTGCTTTCCATTATCAGTAGTAAATCTAAACTTACTGATGATGATTGCACTTCTGCAATTGTCACGGCTTGGAGAACTGTTGTTACATATATTAATGAGTGGACTGATGAGATAAATAATGGTAGGCAAAGAGCAAATAGAAAACATTTAGGAAAGGGTGTGTATTGTCTATAAATATCACGACCTCAGCCCCTATGAAACAAAACAAAACCTGTGACAACTTTGGAATTCTGGATACAAGTATTCAGGAATCTGAGGATTCAGAGTGTTTAGAAGGAAATAAAAAAAAGAAATGAAGTTCACAACAAATGCAAGGAAGAAAAATAAACTGATGACTGTAAAGTAAAGAGAATACTTACTAAAAAGGACACTGCTTTATTAAGTAACACACAGTTTACAGAGTATAGTAACATTTTCTATCAGAAGACCTACAGCCTACAGAAAAGGGCAGCATTTTTCTAAAAGAGAAGGTGGAAAAAAAAAAGACAAGGGGCAAGTGAAAAGGAAGAAATCAAAACTGAGTGGGGAAGGACTGAAGAATATTACTGTAAGAAAAAAGATGAGAAAGACAGACACTAGCAACATGACTCAAACTGTCATTGTACAAAGCCTGCTGGATGAGAACTGCATGCTTGCAAATGTAATACGCAATGAAAACAGTGGGATTAATAAGATTTATGGAGATGAAGATCATTCCATTGTAACAATCGATAGAGCAGATATTACTGTATTAGAAGTTGAAGATTTTTCAGATCTGGTCAGAAATGATATTCTAGTAACTGGAGATTCAATTATTAGAGAAATTGATACTTATATCTGCATAGAAGATAATGAACACTGAATAGAGGATGTGAAATAAGCCTTGGAATACCTTGATGTAAGGAAGTATGGATCTGTTTTTATTCATGTTGGTACAAGTGACCTCATCCACAAGGACTCTTTGGATGTTAATAGGGAACTTATAGCCCTCTTACACAGTAGAGCTTATAATGGTGTTAGGACGTATTTTTTACAAATCATATATAGAAAGGAAAATCAGGTTACCATGAATGAAAAGATTTTTGGGGAAATACCTACGTGAAAAAAATGTACTGTTTAAAAAAAAATAGAAATGTGTAGCGCAACCAAGCCTAATTCTGAGCAAACGTGTTCAGGCATGATGGCATGCATTTGTCAGGATTGGGGGGGGAAAGAAATGTTACAGCAGTTATTTTGCAATATTTGACTAACACAAGGCAGGATTTTTCTGAGGTCAAAAATTTAACAGTTTACAGATAACATTTGATGCATCTCTGATGGCTGTTAATGCTAGAAGCATTAATAATAATGCTTTTATTGGAAACATTCCCATAAGACTGATATTGTTATTGCTTGTGAAACATGGTTAAGAACTAAAAAAATGTTTAACATCAGGATCTCGGCATACAACATCAGGGGTATATATTTCCATAAGAACAAGATACCCTGATTAAGACAAGAGACAAAACATATAAGGCAAGAGACAAAAAATATAAGTAAAAATATGAAAAAACATAAGAAATGGAAAAAAGGTCAAATTATACCTTTGAAAACTGAAATAAACAAGCTGTAGCTGGGCAATCAAATTAAGTGTAGTGTGATTCATGATCAAAAAAATTTTAAGAAAGTTTATATAAAGATATTAAGCATAAGAGGAAACCATTTTATAGATGTATATGATGTGGAAGGAATAAAGACATACAAATTGATAAACTGTGTATAGATTCTAAAATTTATTCACAGATACAACAGGTTATAGATATATTTGTAAAATATTATGCAAAACAGTTTGATTACATGAAGGGGTTATAAGTTATTCTAGTGACATCCAGATAACCTGAGATACTGGAATAAAATTAGATTATATTGAAAAAAAAACTATCAAACTGGATCCAAACAAAACACACGGATGAGATGGAATTAGTAATAATGTCCTGAGAACACTTCAGCAAGTATAAATATGGGGAGATTCCTCATGATTGGAGACATCTCCTGTCTTTAAGGGAAAGGAGAGTAGGACAAACCCAGAGTCATATAGACCCTTAAGTCTATTTTCATGTTGTGGAAAAATAATGGAGAAGGTAATATTGGAAAAGTTATTGTCAGAATTGGAAAGGTTGAGGTTGAAACCATAATTCAACATGCATATGTTGAAAATATATCTATTACCACCTGTAATGTGATGTTCTATAACAGTATAACAACAGTATAAATGAAACAATATGCTGTGATGTAATTTATATTGATTTAACTTCAGCATTTGAAAGGGTCCTACACAAAAAACTGATTGATAAATTAGAACAACTAGGTATTGATTTAATCTTGATAAAAAGGATAGCTGCATGGCTTTACATATAAAACATGGCAAGTCTTATACAGCAATTGGACACAATTGGATAGGTGAAATTCTTGGTAAAAGTCATGGTGTACCACATGGTTCTGTCCTAGGCCCTTACTTGTTCAATTGTATCTTTCAGACCTAACTTTTTCATCTGATGTGTTCTACAGCCAGTAGGCAGATGATCTGAAATTGGGTAAACTGATTACATGCATTACAGATCAGGCATGTCTGCAAAAGAATTGACTAAATTGACCATTTGGGCACAGGAGAATAATATGCTGATAAATACATCAAAAACTAAGCATATGAGATTTGGGAGACATAAATTGAAATGTGAATATTTGATAAAGCACACAGCCATTGAAACTGTAGATTCATTTAAGGACCTGGGTGTATGGGGAGATCCAGCTTTGTGTTTTTCTATTTGATACAGCACACAGTCATTGGAATTGTAGATTCATTTAAGAACCTGGGTATATGGATAGATCCAGCTTTGAGTTTTTCTAATTGTATCAACCAATTAATTAATGATAGTTATAGAACTATAGGTTGTATTAAAATATTTATAAAGTCTAAGAAATCAGAAATGATGACATCATTGTTTGTTAATTACATTAGACCCAAACTTGAGTATGGAATAACAATATGGAAACCTTGTATGAAAACAAGCATGAGTAAACTGGAAGGACTACAACATAAATATACCAAGGGCATCCATGGATGTGAAAACTTAAGTTATCACGAAATACTAAAATATCTGAACTTGTACAGTGTCTCTTATAGATATTTAAGAGGAGATCTTATTTATGTACATAGGGCATTTAGAGATTACCGCCCAGGGTATGTTTGGGGTTATCAGAAATTAGTACAGAACCATCAGACAACTTATGTAGAAGATTCTATAGGAATGAGAAGTGTACTAATTGGTTCTCTGAGAGCAGCTGATACATGGAACACACTACCAAATTACATTACAGCAATCACTAGTTTAGATATTTTTAACAACCTGGATGCTTATTATGGGAATAACTATTTTGGTATGTTGGAAGGCTAAAAGGGTATTAATGCCTGTGCTTGAAATATTTTTATGTATGTTTGTTATATTAGTTTTATAATTTTAGGATGTGAGGGACTGGCTGTTCCACAGTTCCATTATAAGGGTATCTGAGTACAGGAGTAGGAGGAGGATAGAACCTTAATTTCTGCATCCTGCTCCTGTATTTTTATTCTGCCATAATCATAGCACACCGAAAATTCCTCTTCAAATTTTCTCAGCCACTTCAAGTTTAGCATTTCCTTCATATTTCGCACTCTTATTGTTAATGTATTTGACTGCAGTGGTGGTGCTGCGGTAGTGTTGTCGCCTCACAGTAAGACGTTGTCCTGTTTGATTCTCAGCTAGAGCATCTTCTGTGTGGAGACATGCGTGAATGGGCATACCTTCGTTGAAGGTTGTGCGTCAGGGCCGGCAACTCAGCATGTAAAAATCTACTGCCAATCATTAGCGGACCAGAGTTCCGCTGTGGCGACCCCTTACCGGGAAAAGCCGAAAGACACAACAACATTGTTAATGTATTTTATATTTTTAATGATCACACATATGCAGCAGTTATGGATCTTGTATTTCTTTACTTTTTGGGACATCTGATAAATGCATCACAACAATATAGCTATACTCTAGAAAGTACGTAGTGTACTGTATATATTCCTGAGTAGAGGTAACATAGTATAAAAATGTCCATCTAGTTTTAAATTAATTTCTGCAATCTGGTCATCCATTTATGAGAAACAGATTTTGAAGTGATGGGCCTTTATGATGAATAACTTTCAAAGCATGGAATGAGAATACTTATTTGAATTTGCCTTTTATGGCAAAATTGTGCAATGAGTAACATGAGCTGTGGACCTATTGATACCTTGCTGAAATTATGAACTAAATTGTTTATATAGCTAGTAGACTGTGAGGGCTTATATTAATCTTATTATCTAATATCTATTACAGTCTGATTTGAAGACTAGACCATTTTACCATGAGTAGTAGTGCAATAGAGGCATCAGGTAGCATTAACCAGGCACATAACATGACATGCTCCTGAGCTTCTTGCACAGTCCTTTGGATGTGTCACTCTAGGTAAGCAGCACTGAAGTAATTATTTTAAATATTTGGATGGAGTGGCATTAAAACACGTTTTTGAGAAACCGGATAATAATACATTCTTAAATGGCTAGCTTACCAAAATATGAGTGCATAATTGCTTTGGATTAGCAAAGGAAAACACAAAAGCACACTGCTATATCATGTAACTGATTACTACACACACACAACACACTGCTATATCATGTAACTGATTACTACACACACACACACACACACATACACACACACACTGCCATATCATGTAACTGATTACTACACACACACACACACACACACACACACACACACACACACACTGCTATATCATGTCACTGACTACTATACACACACACTGCTGTATCATGTAACTGACTACTATACACACACTGCTATATCATGTAACGTATTACTACACACACACACACACACACACACACACACACACACACACACACACACACTGCTATGTCATGTAACTGATTACTATACACACACACACACACACACACACACACACACACACACACACACACACACACACACACACACACACACACACACACACACACACACACACACACACACACTCTGCTATATCATGTCACTGACTACTATACCCGCACACTGCTACATCATGCCACTGACTACTATACACGCACACTGCTATATCATGTCACTGACTACTTTACACATGCTCTGTTATATCATGTAACTGACTGCTGTATACTCCTCTGTTGTCTTGGACAATTATCATGTTGTCATTTTTCATTACCTGAGAGATCATTAATGTATATTGTCTAGCATCTATGACTCATATGGTTAGAATATGTCACTGGTGTGGTGAGCCCTAGATAAGAATGCATATGCTATCCTAATGAGGATATTCAGTGAATGGGGCTGGGATATATCTGCTTATATTCTATTAATTTTTAAACCCTTTCCTCCTTTCCCATGAATGTAATCATAAACTATTGCTTCTAAACAATTAATAGTGCTGCTTGGGAGTGGTAGTAATTTTATCAGAGTTTTTGATGTAGTTCATGTGCCTGCAATGTAATATTTGTATCAGTGGACTCACTGGTACTTAGACCTTGTCTGCAGTACTCCCAAATGTTTTTGCTATAACAGGAAATGAAAACATTTGAATATATCAGGCAAGCTGTCTAAAATATATAAAGGCTATTGCATCAAGTTGGGAATATGTTGGTTAATTCTGAACGAGCAAATTTTATGCCATGTAAAGTTTTATTTAACATATGAGGCACAAAACTCCTGTTATAAGATACCAGCCCATCTCTCCAAAAATAAAGATCCAAAAAAATAGGGGCATGGAGAAAAAAAAATCAGAGAAGACAGAATGAAGAAAAATAGTTGTTGGCCTGATAAAGAAACAAAGAAAGAAAGGAAAGGGATATGACCTGAAATGAGAGGAACAATAGTTCTTTTCACTTGAGGCCAGAAGTGACATGAGGAAGATATGAAGGGGGTATCCTGAACAGGAAGGACAGAGGGGGAAATAAAGAATACCAGCAAATTGCAATAATTAAGTTCTCTAACTTATAAAAGTATCTTTTTACAGAGAAGATACCTGATCTTTGGAAAAACCTTCTTCACAGGATTAGGTAATCATCCACTTCTACATTAAACAAAATAGCACCCCATCCCAGCTGTTCCTAAGGTGTCATAGCTTACCTATTTCCTTCACCTTCCCTTTACCTCTTGGAATAACAAAGGTGATAACACACAGTCATGTATTATACCTTTTCTCAACTCCACCTCCCCGAACAACCACCTGTTAACTAGCAGATGCCCTAAATCTATTGCTACACCTGTGCCTAAAATTTATTTCCCTAAGTACGTTGTGCATAATTATTCATTCCGTATAGTCAAGTACTTTCTTAGGGTCTTCTGCCCTTTCTGACTCACTCATTCTACATAATGCATACACTCCAACACCTACATTCAATTATGTTTTAATGTTTGCTCCTAAATAAACCCAGTTAATTTCATGAATCAATTTCTGTATTACTGTCTCCATCCTTCTGGCCAGCATCCTAAAATATTTGTATCCTCTCCACCACCCCAGTTCCTCTCAATATCTAGCAGCCTACCAGCTCATCCTCTAGTAGTTCTAGATGTATGACCTTAGGGTGCATACTGCAACAATGATTATCTTCCTAGCTGAAAGCTGCAGATTAGAAATACCCTTTAAAAAGGCACAGTTAAAACCTCTTTGGAGAAGAGGGTTCTCTCACATCAACCATCCTTCTTACCCATTTATCCCATTTCATACCTCCTGTGCTACAGCATCATAAAGAGTGGTGGTGCTGCGGTAGTGTTGTCGCCTCACAGTAAGATGTTGTCCTGTTCGATTCTCAGCTAGAGCGCCTTCTGTGTGGAGACATGCATGAATGGACATACCTTCGTTGAAGGTTGTGTGTCAGAGCTGGCAACTCGGCACTTAAAATCTACTGCCAATCATTAGCGGACTGGAGTTCCGCTGTGGCGACCCCTAACCGGGAAAAGCCGAAAGACACAACAACAACAGCCCTCTGTCACATGGGCAGTCTTTACACCCAAAAATTCCTTTGCTTACAGCCCCATTGATCCTGTAATGTCCACTTTGCTAAGTACCTTTAAGTGTGTTATTCCCCTGCTTTCCAGACTGCAGAATAACATTTCTGTTGTACCTTTAAGAAGCATTTCTAAGACCTGAATGTGCATATAAATAGCAGGCATGTGCTAGCTTTAGTGCCATTTTGTGAGTATAGCTAGAGTGTGAACATCTATGCATGATTCAGCTAGTTTGTATATATGTTTATGTTTGTATAAAAGCTGCCTGAACAGAACCCACAATGTTTGTCTACTTCATCCTGACTAGATGAGCAACATGGTGTCAGAAGTGGGATTCCAGAGACTACTTTTCAGAGCCATGAGGTGCAGAGTTAACAGTGAAGGCAAACAAAGTGAACTAAGAGCAAAAAGGGCCAGAAATGATTTATTTTATAAAAAAGATAAAATGGAGCATTACTAAGAAAATGAATGGCATAAAACATTTATTAAACAAACGAGAAGCATAAAAAGTTTATTAATCAGACAAAATGTTCGAAATTAAGAGATTTGATAAAATGAACATCAGAACAAAACATAAAGGGTTTAGAATTACCTCAGAATTGCAAAATGAGCATGTTTAAAGTAAACAAGTATGTTTAGAGTTAAAATGATCACAAGAAAATATAATGGGCATGAAAAGAGATTAAATGAGCAAAATTAATATAACAAAGGGCAAAAATAATTTTTAAAATTTCAAGAATATTACATTGCCCTGAAAACATATTTCACAAAGTTTGTTATACGGAGGCCTATTGTGCTATTGGGCATAGTTACAAGTACTGGCATACATTTCAGGCATATGTACATGTGTGTGTGTTCATGCATACTGGCAAAAGTCTTCACTGAGATGTATTAATATGGCAGACAGCTTTCAAAAACTGCGACCACTCGTATTTGATCAGAATATTGCAGAGAACTACAGAATATTTGAGCAAGAGAACAATATATTAATACAAGCAGCTTATTCTGACAAATATGCATGCACAAGGGCATTTGTTTTGCTAAATCTAGTAGGATTAGAAGCCATTGAAATGGACAGCTCATTTGTATATGCACCAGCAGTATTTGAAGGTGAAGGGAAATCATCAGATTATTATACAAGCTGAATCAAGGGAAGAATCTGAGTGTCTGAAGCACATATTTAGAGAAATGTGCAACCGCCAGACCAATGTTACATTAGAGAGGCATTTGTTTTACATAAGACATCAAAAGTAATGAGAAACTTTTGCAGCTTATATTGCTGACCTGAGAAATAAAGCTAAAATGTGTAAGTTTGGTGACTTAAAAGATGAGTTAATAAAGGACAGGCTTATGTGTGTTATTAATAATGCTGCTGTGAGAGAGATTTTGATTTGTGACAGTGATTTAACACTGAGCAAAGCTATTGAGATTTGTCAAATTCATAAAGTTACAGAAAAGCACACGAACATGCTTGCAAGTGATAAGAGTATGGTTTCAGCAAGCTCCAGATCAAATGTAGAAAGTATGCAACATGTGGCAAGCAGAAACAGGCCTAAGCACATGGTAGCTGTAGCCCCTGTAGGTGTGGCAAGGAAAACCCACAATCTTCCAGCAAGTTCTAAGACTAGTTCAGTTAAAGGTGCATGCTCAGTGCCGTACAAGGGTGAGTCAGCAAAACCCAAATCAAGCTTTATTGTTAACTGTCACAAATAAGATGCCAACTATGAGTTTAAAAGAGAAACGTGCTTAGCATTTGGTCAGCAATGCCATAAATGTAAAAAATAGAACCATTTTCAAAAATTTTTCAAATCAAGCAAGCTTCACAATGTTATAAAGAAGGGCCATTAAAAAAGCAAATCGATCAAGATGAACTGCAACTGTCTGCTTTTTATGTAGATGGTGTAGCAGTAATTGGTGAAAGATTGATGCAGTAGATTTATTGGCAAAGAATTAAGTATTTTTGTACTGTCCAGATCAATGGCAAACCCATTGAGTTCAATGAAGACACTGTTTTGAAGTATAATGTTATGTCAGCAGACACATTTGCTAAGGTGAGAGCTGGTGAACAACTAAATGTGACTAGCTGTGCAAAACCTGTTGCTTATGGAGGTGAAGCAAATAAAACCAAAGGCTTAGTAGTGCTTTTATGTTATGTGGCCAAGAACTGTTATAGCTTATTATTCTATGTAGCCTTAAGACCTTTGCAGTTATTATTAGGTCTCAGAGACAGTTTGAGAATGAATTTGCTTTCTTTTACCAAAGAAGTTCATCAAATAAGCACATGTCCTAGTTCCAACTTCACTAAAACTATTTTTTCAGAGTATGCTGATGTTTTTGATGACAAGTTGGGCAAAATTCCAGTTGTGTATTCTATGAAGTTAGACACAGAGATCAATCCAGTAGTCAGATGAGCAAGAAAAGTTCCGATAGCTATGCAGCATAAAGTCAAAGCTCAGTTGAACAAAATTGTGCAGCAAGGTGTAATTTGTTTAGTTACAGAACCTACCAAATGGGTCTCGTCCATGGTAACAGCTCACAAAAAAGGCTCAGATGAAATCAAAATATGCATTGACCCAAAAGATTTGAACAAAGCATTAGAAAGACCACATCATCCCATGCACACAGTCAAAGAAGTTGCAGCTCTAATACCATATGCCATTGTTTTTTCTGTCTTAGATGCAAAAGGCTCATTTTGGCAAGTGATGCTTGATTGCAAATCTTCATTACTGATTACATTCAGTACCCCATTTGGAAGTTACAGATTTCTTAGGATGCCATTTGGAATAAATTCTGCAAGTGATGTCATTTAACGTGCAATGGAGCAAATGTTTTCAGGTTATCCTTGTGTCATAATCGTAGATGATTTGTTAGTTGGAGGCAATGGTGAAGGACAGCATGACAGAAATCTTAAGAGACATTAGGTTAGGTAGTAAATCAATCTCAAACCAATCTGAAAATGAGCCTACCAGTACTAACTAATGTTGATTGTTCCACTTGTATATGTCAGTGGCTACTGTTGACCAAAGTAATTCAGGAACTTGACTTGGCTGAAGTGGTTTTTTTTGGATTTGCCTAGCAAAAGACACTTATAGAGTACTTTCTTCTTGTTCAGTATGCAATAGTACTAAACTGCATTTGCAAAAATAACTACTTATAAGTGAATCTCAAAAAATTCATAGCATTAGATAAATACTCAATGAAATGAGAAAGTAACTCACTCCCTACTACCGAAAATTCCCTGATATTATCAATACCCCAGGTATTTGGGATGATAGTAAACAGGGACTTAATATCCATGGTAACAAAAACATAGTCATCATTATGTCCAAACTCCTTCACATCAGAGGAATTTGCCTCCTGAAAAAATTGATTTGGTCTATATATTGTTGGAGATCATTTTAGAAAATAATGTTTTTGTTTTTAATAATGAGTTATTTTTGCAGAAGGTTGGAGTGGTTATGGGCATGGCTTGTGCCAATAGCTATGCCAGTCTAGCATTGCTACAATGGGAAGAGAGTGCAGTGCTATGTAACAATGAGTTCTATAGGTACGTGGTATGGTGCACTCGATTTGTGGGTGATATATTCTTTTTATAGAATGTTTTAAGTGAGTTACTTTCTCGTTTCATTGAGTATTTATCTAATACTATGACTTTTTTGAGATTTACTTTAAGTACTCCAAAGATGAGATAGATTTTTTTTTGGATGTTACTGTGAGAATGTCTGATTTAGGGAATCTGCAAACTAGTTTATATAGGAAGCTGAGCAGAAAGAACTCACTTTTACATAAGGATAATAGGCATCCACGGCATGTTGTTAAGGATGTACTTAGGGGCCAGATTTTGAGAATGATGTAGCTACATAATGAGGATATACAACTTATGGTAGCCCTTAAGGATCTTAAGGGTGATTTTCTGAAGAGAGGATTCTCTGAGAAAGAAATGGATGCTAGTATTACCCAGTTATTGAATGAGAGGAATACTAGAGGCCAACCGTACTTTTCTGAGCAACCCCCTGGAGAAAGGAATGTGCATGAACATAGTGAATCTGGAAAGGTGAGGGTTCCTATGACTTTTTCAAGTGATGTCAATGTTTTCTATGACATCATTCAAAGGAACTGGGGTATATTAAAAGTGTCTGAGGAACTTAGAGAGGCTGTGAGTGACAGACCAATGTTTTCTTTTAAGAATAATCTCTCACTAAAAAGGCAGTTATGCTACAGGTCAGGATTGGCTAGATCAGCTTCTGTATCACAGAATCACAGATATAAGGGACATATCTCTGTAGAAGTTGTAGTACCTGTGATTGTATTTATACAGGTATGAGGTTTATACATCAATAGACAAGGGTAATGGTTGAATGTAAGTTCTATGCAGATTGCAAAACTAGAAATGTAGTGTATTTCAGTTTTTGTATGGTCTGCTTTGCATTCTCTGTAGGTAAAACTAATTGCTCTCTGAGGGAACGTATTTTAGAACATTTGAGAGATATCAGAAACAGTAGGGAAAGTAATGCTTTAGCATGTCATATTAAAGCCAGTGGACCCCAGCAAAATTTTAAGTTTTTTGTGCTAGAAATTGTGAAGGATAGCTTTAGAGGGGGGCATCAAGAACAGGACTGAGTTGGCTGAACAAAGGTGGATTCTCTTTTTTAATGCAGCGAATGCACCTGGAATTAATGATATGCTGCATGAATGTGCACTCCCCCATTGAAGCTTTATAGGTTGATTTGCATTAGCTATATTTTTTACATAATTTTTTTACATAATGTTTATGGGAAGATATGTGTATTTCTTTAAGAGAGCTGTATGTTTAATTGATTTGGTTAATTGGATGTGTTTTAAATTGGGAGCAGGTGCTGTTATTGTGAGAGTCTGAAGAAGTGACAGTTTGTCGTGAAAGCGCTTACTCATTTTTTATATTAAAGTTGTTTTGCCTTTAGGTCGTGATGATTCTGTTCAGTTTGTTATTTTTGTGTATTTGTTACTGTACCACTGGCAGAATCTTTATCCAGGAACCGGATTTCTTTTTATTATTTCAATTACTTGAGAAGTCAAAGCATGACAATACTGATGTCTTTTTGAATTTACTCAATCTCAGAAAAACGTGACAATATACTTGGTTTACCTGCTCAGAGACTTCTATCTAGGCAAACCAGAACAGCATTACCTGTCAGTGCTAGTTTATTGATGCCTAAAGCTAAAAACAACAAGGCAATCATTGCCCAATTATTTAGAAAGTGTTCTTTCCAGAAGTCCAGCTATGACAAATCCAGCAGATTTCTTTGTCCGTTAAAAGAAGGAGAGACAGTGAGGATACAAACGGCAAAAGGTTTCAACTGGATTGGTCAAGTAACAGATATATGTGAACAGCCAAGATCCTATCTTGTGAAATTTCAGGGTGTGGAGTACAGGAGAAATCGCAAACACTTACTTCCTGTATTAGAACCATTATCACAGCAATGTTCCTGTGATACAGACCCTAAACCTCAGAGTGATTCAGACAATGTTTCTGTTCCAGAGCATGTCTTGATTCCCACTACCGTTTCTGATAATGTTCATAATGTCCCTAAGGTTGAACATTCAGCAGAGACAATCCCAGTTGCTAACCCCAATTCCAGTTTTATGTCACACGATTTGGTCTTATTTGCAGACCCAGTGTGAGATACACAGCAACTTGTATGTAGCTGTATATATATATATATATATAGAGAGAGAGAGAGATTGAGAGAGAGATAGAGTTTTGTATAATTGTGTGATGAAGAATTACTTTGTACCTATAGCATATCAGTCAGTATTATCAATGTTATTTCTCAAAGAGGGAGGATGTAGAATAACATGTGTGTTGTACCTTTAAGAAGAATTTCTAGATTCTAGATAGCATTTCTAAGACCTGAACTTGCATATAAATAGCAGGCATGTGTTAGCTTCATTGGCATTTTGTGAGTACAGCCAGAGTGTGAACATCTATGCATCAGATAACTAGTTTGTATATACATTTATGTTTGTATATAATAAAGCTGCTTGAACTGAACCCACGATGTTTGTCTACTTCATCCTGACTAGATGAGCGACACAGACCATCTGCACCCTTAGTAAAACCCTTCTGTAAATTGCTCAGCCTCTCTTCTACAGTACCAGTTCACCTTTGCTCTAAGTATTCTTAGGTTGATGCCCCCAACACACACACACACACACACACACACACACACACACACACACACACACATTTTCACAACCTCCAGGTAATGCTGTGCATTATTTTGCTCTCTCTAGGTGAAACACATCATCACTCCCTCAGTGTGTGTGTACCAAGGATATACTACTATAATTCCATTTGCACTTATCAGCCACAGGACCCAACCTCAGTCTTTCCAATCACCAGAAAGGCCACTTTCTAAAATGTTGCAGTAGTTCTCTCATTTAGATCTTGAGTACCATGTCTCACTTTATTTAATACAGGCAGCTCCTGGCCGATTTCAACCACATTGGGTACAACATTGCATTCCTCATCTATCCCATCTTCCTTTGAGGTTTCAGTTAACATTTTTTCAGATGATGGGGTGGAATACTCATATTCTGTTGACAGAATTAACCATTTGCCCACCAGCACCTAGCTGCATCATTGTTCTCTCTAAAGCCTGACACCATCTCAGTTTTAACCCAGGTGTCATGCTTTTTCTGCTGAAGGACCAGTGATAACCTTTCTATATAGCAGCCTTCCAATCCAGACATTTTAGCCACACTCCCTCTTATGCCTGCTACATCTTCCATGACATTACCTTGTATAACTGTCTTTTGTGATGGAAAACCAGAGTATCCTTGTACATGGACAATCTGACCCCATTCTCCGGGCCACTTTGCTCCCTGTCACTCCTCATTAGCCACTATTTTAAAAACAGTCATGCAACTTTAAGCTTAATTTCCTTGGCTCCACCTAATCCATGTAGTGGGTGCCACACACACCCATAAAGTGTTTACCTGTGCATTCAGGTATCTCATTTAGTTCTGGTTTGAGCTTATCCTTAAAGTGTTTGCCACTACATGATTCCTTCTGTCCAAAAAGATGCAGATTCTCTTATCTGGAAAAACTTGCCAGGTCTTCTACATTTCTTCTCAACATTTATACTTGCACTGCATTTGCAATAATGGCAATGTTGTAGTGCTGCTGCTCAACATCTTCATATCCCCCAAGTTCAACCATATTTCTTTTATCTCACCAGCCTCTGTGGTGGAGCCATCAGAGCTCTCTGTTTTAACCCTGCAACCTTGTTCTTGAGACCACTAAGCAGGTAGCCATAGGAACTCATCTAATTTCTTGTCAACCGATTTCATATATTTACCTATTCATATGACTTCAGACTAACTTACAGACTTTTACACTCTTATCTGTGTGCATGATTCAGTCTTACCATTTTGTAAACATGCTGGACCTTTCCTAATTAAGTTAATTTAATGAGTGATTTAAATTATCCCAAAGTGAACTGGGATAACTATTGTTCAGGCTCAAACACTGGAGAAGAATTTTCATGTACCATTTACATTAAAAGGTTTTCCCAATTGGTTAGACGTCTGCCAACAGATAAAAATAGTTGGACTTTATCATCACTAACTGTGAGAATACAATCTAGAACATTAATTTAGGCTCAGCTTTAGGTAACACAGCTCACTGAAATTTGAAATCACAGTAACAAACCTCAACCCGTTATGAAATAATTCAACTAAAGACTACTTAATTATAATGAAATTATTGAATCTCTATCCCAAACTAACTAGATAGAAGTTACAAGTGACAAAATGGACTTGGGATATTTAAAATTAGAAAAAAAAATTAATAAACTCAGTACAATAAACTTCCAAAGGTTATTCACATAAAACTAACAAGAGCAGGTTACCTTATTGGTGCACTATATCTGAAAAACATAGGAAATATGCAACTCACAGAAACAAAGCAAAATTAAATAGAATTAATCTACAGTTAAACATTTACTGAGGGAAGAACAAACTACATTTGAGATTAGATTGGCTATACATAATAAAATTGCATTAAAAGAATATCAATTCTATAAGAACAATAATTGTAATGATAAGGTAATAGATAAACTAGAACACTTGTAGATGAATTTAACCAGCATCTTTTCAGTTTTACTAGTTCACTTTTGGATTCATCTTCACCTGCTCAAGAAACAGTGTTATCCACAGAGATTGTATGTTTGATAATATCTGATCTCCTTATTTTTATCTTACTTAATAAAATTGGACAGAAAACCATAACTGGAGTATGTAATATTGTAGCAATCTTAATTTCAAGCATTAAAAATGAATTAAATCCAATCCTACATACAATTTTTAATGGACTATTATATAATGATAGTGTCACTAATTCCTGAAAATAATCCAAGATTGCGCCAGTTTTAAAAAAGGATAACAAATTGGAATTTCAAATCTATAGCCCAATGTCACTTTTGGGCAAATATTTTGAAAGATGTTTATTTCATCTTTTAACAAATCCAGATAATAGTGAAAATTTCACTGACATAAGCCAACATGGAATTACTCATAAGAGGTCTAACTTTTCCAGTTTAGCAGAATTTTATGATCAAGTTAACCTGACTATGGATCTGGGACTGCATGTGCCCTGTTTTCAGATCTTGCTAAAGCATTTGACACCTTCTATCATTATTCAGTTATTAAACTAGTAAATACATATGTATTCAACTCGTACATATTACGTGGTCATCGATTGGCTTGTACAGTGTTCTCACTGTGTCACTATTCAAGAAGTCCACACTGACTATTTACCAGCATCCATGGGGTCCCACAGTGCTCAGTGTTGGGCCTTTTTTGTTAATTTGTTGTTGACTGTAAGACTGGATTGTGGTAGTGTCAAAAGATGATGTGGCTGTATTATATAAGTACCTTTATGATATTTCTGTATGTGTAAATGATTCCAATCTCTCCAGATACCAGTCAGTAAAAACTGGCACACTCTTGAAAGAAGTATATGAATATAAATATCTTAGGATTAGAATTACCAGTAACTTGTGATTTAAAAAGCATTTTTTCAAATATTCATAGACTGTTACTAGGCTAATGACCCAAGGGGCATTTCTAATCCTAGCCAAGTCTTCCCAAAAGAATAATGATGTCCTGTGTCCAAACAGGACACTGAGAGCCGGGTATTTATAAGCTATCTCTGTCTATAAGGGGCAAGGGTGTCATGCACAGTGCAAATTTCCTATTCCCCATCCACTTGTCTAGGTTGTGCTTAAACTAGGTAATAGATGAACTCAGATTCACATGGATGGGAAGCCTGTTCCATAGAAGTTGTCTCTGGGACACACATCTGTCTCTCCAGCATGTTCTGTTTATGTCACAGACAACATTCCGGTCCTTAGACTTTGTACTTCTGGTACTCTTTGACTTAGTATGTAAGAGATTCATACATGTGAGGTTTGCAGATGGCTTGAAAGGCAAGCATAGATCACCCCTCAGCAACCTATAGGAGACTGAGTAGAGGGAAAGGACATTAAGGCACTCTGCATAAGGTAGGTTTGTTTCGCCTTGTACTGGTTTTTAGTAACATATGATGGAAAGCTTTACGGTGTATGGACCAATATAAAAAATTCTCCTTGAGAGATAAAAATAACATGATCAGGCTCTACAAAACTTACTTGAGACCAATATTGGAGTGCAGTAACTCATTTTGCATGGACACAAGTAACGAGCTTCAAAAACAGTTCAGGGAAAGTTCACAAAACATATCCCAAGTTTAAAAGATATCAGTGGTATCTACGATAGATAGATAACATTATATCTGTTCTCATTTCATTACAGATATTTCAATGGTAAAGCTATCTTTGCTTACATAGCATATGAGAGTAAATCTGTGCAGCTTTATTAAAAAGCACAGGAATATTAATTTTGTCTAAACCTATACAAAACATCAATAATAAGTCAATTATGTTACTGAAATTATCCTGAGAATTTGGATAAATTACTTCATAGAATAATTGCTTCTGAAAAACTATCACTGTACAAATAAACCTTGGATTCTTGGATGGACCATGACATTTCAAATCTCATTTGAAGGAGTCAATGTATTATAATGGCCTTAGGGTCTCATTTCTGGTTTCCAAAACGTATGAATGTATGAACTTTACGAGCATGCATTTTAATTTAGCATGTAACCTTATAAAATTGTACAGTTTTAAATATTTTAGCACTAAACATACAATATAACAGTTTCATGACAGGAATTAATACATATAGATAATTTTTTTCAGATTCCTAATTTATCAGAAGATTTTATTTTTGATTTAGTGAATAATCCTGCAGGCAATACTTAATAATTCCAGTATTTGAAAGAAAATCTCTACAGTCTTTTTATCAATATGAAAACTAGTTCTCAGAAAGCCTGAAGTTGAGAAAAAGATACCAAACCTTTATATTCATACTATGAATGTCCTATTTCAGACAAAGAGATTCTTCACTTATAGCAGGTAAATAAGGAAAAGTAATTCAGTCTAGATACCATTTAAAATTCACAGTCAACCAGATATACAGTAATTGTTTAAAATGTTATAGGAATCCACATTTGTATTTCTAGCTAATAACATTTCAATACATGAAAGGTAATACTCTACATTTTTTCTTAACTCTTTCACTTATAGAAGTTTGCACTGCTACCTTGATATGTGCACATTTCCAGAGCAACCCCAGAAATGACAGTAGTAGCTTCTGCCTTCTTACAAGAATTCCGACAGTGAAGATTTCACATTGAAACAATCAGAAAACTGCTAAAGCTACTAAAATGTTCATCTTCAGCAACATGCATTTCATAACAGGGAGGAAATTTAATAAGACACTCAAATCATTTTCACCAATAACCACACTGAATCAGACATATATGGCAGATCAGTTAAATCACCGTTGGTCATGCAGTACAGTTTATTTAAATTATGAAATTATAAAATGCACGTTGCACTAATTTATCTCGTATCTTAAATGTCAAGAAGTTAGTTATTGTCATACTTACTGATATGTTGCAGAAAATCAGAAAGACAGAAATGTTGGGTATGAGATTCTTCTTGAGAACTCTAGATTCTTTTATTTCTCTTAACTGAAAAATATCATCTGTCTGAGATATTCTAGGTATAAAGCTGCAGTCTGGTTTGTGCAGTGAAGATAGTGTTTTGAACTCCTGAGATGTTGATATATCTGAATTTTGTTCTTTTGCCAAACATGAGAAATTTTCAGTTGTATCATCAAAGCCTTCATTGCAGACTCCATGATGAAAAACAAAGCTGTGCGCTGATTGAGATATTGAAAATACTAGACTCTCCTTTTCTTCACTTTCTAACCCATTGGGAACAGAATACAATGCCTCAGCAATAAAGAGGTTTTGTGCAAGCAGCTGAACAATTCTGCAGACAGACAAACAGAAATCCAAGAAATTAAAATAGTCTCGAACTTGGCAGAAGAAAAACGAGACCAGTGAGAAGACAGAACCCATCAGAGGACCACAAGAGCTTCCCAGCAGAAGGGAGATATCCACATTTCTAACCACACTCTTGGGTCTTTTTGAGGCTGAATCATTCTTTCTGTGTTGGTTTGTGGCAATGCCTGTCACTGAAGCTACAAACATTGTAAAGAGCAGCCCAGAATCAAAGCTATAGTAAGGCAAAATTTCAGATTTTTTGGCATGAACACCAGATAAGATCATAACCCCAAAAGTGGATAATAGAACAAGAACACCAAATACCAGTCCAATAAGTATACCATTGAAAGAGACTGCTCTCCTTTTTGTCTTCACAAATTCATCAACATGGGGGACTCGTTCTACATTCTTCCACATGATGTATAGCATGACTGATGAAAAGAGACTGAATTCAATATTAAAAGGATATAAGTAAATGGATCCTTCACGAAAGACATAACAGGCTTTAGTAAAGCACTCACAGCTGTTTGTGTACTGAGAATCTGCAGAAGGAAAAAGAACATTAAATCAGTGACTGATAACTGCACATGCTTTATCCTGTCATCCCTAATATCTGAAAAAAAACACTGTTTATCTTTTTAGCAAGACTGGGTTAAAAACACAAATGACTAAGGAATTACAAACTGTTACAATTTTCAAAAACAAACTCAAATCATTTTTGAAGAGGAAGCTACATGTAAATTCATAGGTAACATCACATCACTTCATACTGTTTGTTTGGACAGTACCATGTTGCCTTTGTTTATGATGGTATTATGTAAATTATTTTTGATTTCCTTTTATAGTTTTGTTTAATGTTTTGTTCTTTCTCTTCCTGTTATTTATTGTTTTGGTAAGTATTTTGTTATGACCAGACTTCAACTACAAAGGACCCTAGTGGACCAGTTCACCTAACTATAAATAAAATAAAGTAAAATAAAATAAAAACTAAAAGCTTAAACCACAAACTAAGTAAAAAAATAGGCAGTATGGCAAGTCAATAGCACGAAAACAGCAAAACTGGTACAATTTATTGAAGCGCCTTTTGTTTGCTAGCATAAGCAAATTTCTTCAGAAACGATTTTTAATTTTTAAAAACCATTTAAATCGTCACAATTAATGACTGTTAAGCCAATCACAGTTCCCATCATATTATCCACGCATTAAAGGCATCTAACCTGCTTAAAAGTATACCACTAATAAATAAATACTAATTTAAACTATCTACACCATAATATAAGTACTAACAAATCATATTGTAAAAGTAAAAACAGTAATATAATCTAAATAAACATTTCAAACTAAAATGGTCATATTGTAATAATGTATAATATAATAAATAAATAATGTATATATTCCTCGCTTAGTTAAATCCTGTATTAGAAAAATATAAAATACAGTAATGAATGTTAAATAATATTCAAATAATATTTAAAGGTATATTTAAAGATGTTTAAATACAAAACAATGCCTTCTATAAAGGAAACATCACATCAACGTCTAAGACTCCTTAACTTAAGAATGCTACTAATTGAGCATGTTTCATTCAACCCAGGATAGTTATAGGCATTTAATCTAATCTGACAAGCTAATTCTAATTCTTCCAGATGTAAGGGTGCTGGGCCACCTCTTACATCTGAATTTATCTGGTCTATAACTGAAAATTTAAATCTATGGTCCGTATAGGACTGGACATGTTTAGCTAAAGCATTGTCTTGTTTATTCTTATTAATAGCATATTGATGTTCGTAAATCCTTTCACGGAGCTTACGCTCTGTTTTGCCTACATAAAATGCAGGACAATCCTGACATGTTGCTAGGTAAACAACCATCTTCGAGTTGCAATTAAACCTAGATTTCAATTTTATGTGAAAACCATTTGCTGTTACTGAATATAAATTATCCACTAATTTACAATAATTGCAACTTTGACATTTAAACATCCCTGAAATGTTTGGTTGAGCCCATTGTTGTTGCTCAAGTAAGTCTTTTAAGTTCCTACCTCTCCTAAATATTGCTCGTGGTGCATCACCCATTTTTACAACAATAGAGGGGTTTGATTTAAGTATACCCCAATTTTTCTTAATGATGTCCAAACAGGTGTAACTATGTATATTGAATGTAGTAATAATGTTCACTTCATTTTGTATATTGTTTATAGGGCTACATGTAGTGATACCATTAACATCTGAGGTAGAAGTTGATGTTTCAATATTATTAAGTTTAAACCCCAGTAAAGGTTTATATGTTCCATTAGTTCTTTTATACTGGACTTCATTTATTAAATCGTCCAGTAAGGGTACCGGATAACCTCTGTGCAAAAACATGGACTTTAATAGCTGGCATTCTTCCTCAAAATCTTGGTCATTGCTTACAATTCGTGCAGCTCTCACTAGCTGCACTTTAACCACGGAACGCTTCTGGTAGTGATGATGGCAACTTGAAAAATGCAAGAAAGAGTTAGAAAAAGTACTCTTCCTATAGATATTGGCAACATAACTGTCTAAATCCATATTCTTAGTTATCCAAATATCTTAATATGCTATAGCTTCTTTATTGAAGTTAGCTGTAAATTGTAAAAATTGAGTTGACTCATTAAACTTTTGAACTATGGAGTTACTTGTTTCAACATCTCATTTTAACAAAATAAAAATGTCATCCAAATACTTTGTGTAATATCCACGGAATATACTTTTAGCGCTTTCGTTTTTAATAAAAACTTCATGAAGTTTTTATTAAAAATGAAAGCGCTAAAAGTATATTCCGTGGATTGGTGTTTATTCCTTCTGGTGGTGTATCTAGGTTTGTGTGCTTCTGTATTTACCTTGTGTAATATATAATCAAGTCATTAATACTCTTGTTCTTAAATACGTATTCGGATTCCCAATAGGCCATAACAGAGTTCACTATGCTTGCCCCACATGGAGAGCCCATAGCTACTCCGACTTTTTGAAGGTAGAAGTTGTCACCAAACATAAAGAAATTGTTGAACAAAATAATTTCTAAAAGTTCTGTAATTAATGCCACCTCACTAGCCGAAGCCCCATATTTTTTAAGCAGCAAATTTACCCATTCAATACCTATGTCCTGAGGTATACATGTATATAAGCCCCTCACATCCACTGTAAGGAAGTTATAATCCATGCTAAATTCTAGGCTATCCAGATTTTTAAGGAATGACCACCAATCTTTGCATATCTGTTGTTCTTTAATCAAATATTTTTGTAAAATTGTGTCTACAACTTTTGCACAAGAATAGGTAGGTGACCCTCTTCCATCAACTAACGGTCACATGGGAGGGTTCACCATATCCTTATGGATCTTCGGTTTCCCGAACATATAAGGATATCTGGGGTATGTAGTGAACATGTAGTTATAAATATTCTGTTCTATCCTCCCCTCAATGAACAAATCTTCTATACTACTTCTAATATAGTTATATGCTTTGTTTATTTCTGATCTAGAATTCACGACATATGCCGGATTATCCAGTAATGCATGCATCCTTTCTACATAATCCAAATTGTCAAAAACTAACAAGCCACCCCCATTATCTGGCTTGCAAATGCGTATGTCTTGTTATTTAATAAACTCAAGACATTCACTTTCAAAGTGATTGGACCTGTGTTTAGCACTAACAGGTAACCCTCTTTTAATACTCTGTCTTATGTCCAACTCACAAAGTTGTTCAAAAATTTGCAATAAAGGATGCAAAGGAGGGTTGAACGTACTAGGGATGTAAAATTGACTGGAGTTAAAATCATTTGCCCCAACGCCCATCATTAAATTAAAATTGAGCTTCCTAGTAAATACTTTAAGGTCAATGACAGTTTTCAAATCAAGCTTTTGTTCAGGGACATAAGTGTACCCTTTAGACAAAAAATCTACTATGTCTGGGGGTATAACAACATGAAAAATTAAATACTTTAAAATCACCTGTCTTGTTAGTAGTAATGATTGGCTTAGATATTAAATTGTCACTAGATCTACTAAAACCTTCAAAACTACCGGTTCTTGTGCGATCCACTTTAACCACTCTACCTCCGGTGAATGGGAATGTCAGTAACCAGGAGGCAATGAATACGTTAACAACTACCATTACTACCACAGCTTTAAGGCCAGAAGCAGTCACAGGTTTGGCCCTAGTCCCGCAGGGTCAACTGCTTCAACAACCGGTACCTAAAAGTTCGACTTGCTCGGTTGGCAATATGGAAGCATCAGATTTATCGGGGAAATGTAAAGTAAATCATATGAGTGATTTACCATCTCAACAACCTTGCTTTGCCAGTAGTGTGCCCGTTATGGGTGAATTCAATTCACTGTTGTTTCCGGAGTTAAATCAGTGGCTTTCTGAAGGTTTTTCTTTCACCAGTGTAGTATCTATGAACACGGAACTTCAGCACCATGACAAAGGTAATAACATTTTACTATCTGATATAGTGGCAAAGCTTAAACTTTTAGATAGCCACTTGATGAAACTAAAAAAAAACTACAACTCGAAATAGCATATTTTCGTGAATGCTTGTCACGGAAGGTGGTGTCAGAAGGTTTAAGACTCCACCAATTTCCAACAGGTTTGGTTGCTAATTCAAATTTCCACAAGGAATTGTTAGAGATGTTTGACCGACAAGGGTTTAAATTGTTGGACCTTATGGTTAAACATTACACCACTTGGGTCGCTGAGCTTAATATAAAAGTAACAGAATTGGATACAAGTATTAAACTCGGTGTTAACTTTCATAGGTACAGATATGAATACACCCGTATGTTTTCTAGCATTGATCAATATTTAGTCAAGTTGAGAAGTAATAAGATGAAAAAACTTGACCGCAATTATAAAGCATACAAGGAGGGTGTTGCATATCCAGTCCCCTCAGTGGCTCAAGTTTGGCATAACAATTCTCTATGTTCCAACTTGCTGTCTGATTCTAATAATGGCAGCATGGATAACAACCAATTCCAGTGTGAGAATGACAATTTACAACCTTCTGCTACAACTCAGTTAACAATGGGAATATGTATGGGCAACAAGAATTGAGAAGAAGTGCAAGGTTACTTCACCTCCAACATGATAAGAACAGTAATGGCCAGTTTCATCAGAATTCAAATTTTCAGTTAGCCAATCATATGGGGGCCAGACCAAAACAGCAGAACAATTACCAGATGAACAGAACACAATGTAAACACAACAAATGAATGACTTAACTGTAGAGGATGTTGATGTCAGTTTTGTTCCTGATGTAATTTGTCAAGCTTTATCAGAAGACATGTTAGATTTTGTCTTGTTTGAGGTTGAATTAGGTTTTGAAGGTTTTAGCAGATCTAGTGACAATTTAATATCTAAGCCAACTATTATTACTAACAAGACAGGTGATTTTAAAGTATTTAATTTTTCATCTGTTGTTATAACCCCAGACATAGTAGATTTTTTGTCTAAAGGGTACACTTATTTCCCTGAACAAAAGCTTGATTTGGTGAAAACTGTCATTGACCTTAAAGTATTTACTAGGAAGTTCAATTTTAATTTAATGATGGGTGTTGCGGTAAATGATTTTAACTCCAGTCAATTTTACATCCCTAGTACTTTCAACCCTCCTTTGCATCCTTTATTGCAAATTTTTGAACAACTTTGTGAGTTGGACATAAGACAGAGTATTAAAATAGGGTTACCTGTTAGTGCTAAACACAGGTCCAATCACTTTGAACGTGAATGTCTTGAGTTTATTAAATCACAAGACATATGCATTTGCAAGCCAGATAAAGGTGGTGACTTGGTAGTTTTTGACAATTTGGATTATGTAGAAAGGATGCATGCATTACTGGATAATCCGGCATATGTCGTGAGTTCTAGATCGGAAATAAACAAAGCATATAACTATATTAGAAGTAGTATAGAAGATTTGTTCATTGAGGGGAGGATATAACAGAATATTTATAACTACATGTTCACTACTTACCCCAGATATCCTTATATGTTCGGAATACCGAAGATCCATAAGGATATGGTAAACCCTCCCATGTGACCATTAGTTGATGGAAGAGGGTCACCTACCTATTCTTGTGCAAAAGTTGTAGACACAATTTTACAAAAATATTTGATTAAAGAACAACAGATATGCAAAGATTCGTGGTCATTCCTTAGAAATCTGGATAGTCTAGAATTTAGCATGGATTATAACTTCTTCACAGTGGATGTGAGGGACTTATATACATGTATACCTCTGGACATAGGTAATGAATGGGTAAATTTGTTGCTTAAAAAACATGGGGCTTCGGCTAGTGAGGTGGCATTAATTACAAAACTTTTGGAAATTATTTTGTTCAACAATTTCTTTATGTTTGGTGACAACTTCTACCTTCAAAAAGTTGGAGAAGCTATGGGCTCTCCATGTGGGGCAAGCATAGCGAACTCTGTTATGGCCTATTGGGAATCCGAAAACGTATTTAAGAACAAGAGTATTAATGACTTGATTATATATTACACAAGGTATTTGGATGACAGTTTTATTTTGTTAAAAGGAGATGTTGAAACAAGTAACTCCATAGTTCAATAGTTTAATGAGTCAGCTCAATTTTTACAATTTACAGCTACTTTCAATAAAGAAGCTATAGCATATTTAGATATTTGGATAACTAAGAATATGGATTTAGGCAGTTATGTTGCCAATATCTATAGGAAGAGTAATTTTAATAACTCTTTCTTGCATTTTTCAAGTTGCCATCATCACTACCAGAAGCGTTCCGTGGTTAAAGTGCAGCTAGTGAGAGCTACACGAATTGTAAGCAATGACCAAGATTTTGAGGAAGAATGGCAGCTATTAAAGTCCATGTTTTTACACAGAGGTTATCTGCTACCCTTACTGGATGATTTAATAAATGAAGTCCAGTATAAAAGAACTAATGGAACATATAAACCTTTACTGGGGTTTAAACTTAATAATACTGAAACATCAACTTCTACCTCAGATGTTAATGGTATCACTACATGTAGCCCTATAAACAATTTACAAAATGAAGTGAACTTTATTACTACATTCAATATACATAGTTACACCTGTTTGGACATCATTAAGAAAAATTGGGGTATATTTAAATCAAACCCCTCTATTGTTGTAAAAATGGGTGATGCACCACGAGCAATATTTAGGAGAGGTAGGAACTTAAAAGACTTACTTGAGCGACAACGACGGGCTCAACCAAAAATTTCAGGGATGTTTAAATGTCAAAGTTGCAATTATTGTAAATTTGTGGATAATTTATATTCAGTAACAGCAAATGCTTTTCACATAAAATTGAAATCTAGGTTTAATTGCAACTCGAAGATGGTTGTTTACCTAGCAACATGTCAGGGTTGTCCTGCATTTTATGTAGGCAAAACAGAGCGTAAGCTCCGTGAAAGTATTTACGAACATCAATATGCTATTAATAAGAATTTACAAGACAATGCTTTAGTTAAACATGTCCAGTCCTATACGGACCATAGATTTAAATTTTCAGTTATAGACCAGATAAATTCAGATGTAAGAGGTGGCCCAGCACCCTTATGTCTGGAAGAATTAGAATTAGCTTGGCAGATTAGATTGTATGCCTATAACTATCCTGGGTTGAATGAAACATGCTCAATTAGTAGCATTCTTATGTTAAGGAGTCTTAGCCTTTGATGTAATGTTTCCTTTATAGAAGGCATTGTTTTGTATTTAAACATCTTTAAATATACCTTTAAATAATATTTGAATATTATTTAACATTCAGTACTGTATTTTATAGTTTCCTAATACAGGATTTAACTAACTGAGGAATATATACATTATTTAAAGGATAATGAGGGAAACATACTCACAAGCGAGGAAAGTGTGTTGAGGAGATGGAAAGAGTACTTTGAGGGGTTGATGAATGAAGAGAATGAGGGGGAGAGAAGGTTGGATGATGTAGGGATAGTGAATCATGAAGTACAATGGATTAGCAAGGAGGAAGTAAGGATAGCTATGAAGAGAATGAAGAATGGAAAGGCTGTTGGCCCAGTTGACATACCTGTGGAAGCATGGAGGTGTTTAGGTGAAATGGCAGTGGAGTTTTTAACCAGATTGTTTAATGAAATCTTGGAAAGTGAGAGGATGCCTGAGGAATGGAGAAAAAGTGTTTTGGTACCGATTTTTAAGAATAAGGGTGATGTGCAGAGCTGTAGTAACTACACAGGGATTAAATTGATCAGTCACAGCATGAAGTTATGGGAAAGAGTAGTGGAAGCAAGGTTAAGAAGGGATGTGATCATTAGTGATCAGCAGTATGGTTTCATGCCAGGAAAGAGCACTACAGATGCGATCTTTGGCTCTAAGAGTGTTGATGGAGAAGTACAGAGAATGTCAGAAGGAGTTGCATTGTGTTTTTGTAGACTTAGAGAAAGCATATGACAGGGTGCCTAGAGAGGAGTTGTGGTATTGTATGAGGAAGTCAGGAGTGTCAGAAAAGTATGTAAGAGTGGTACAGGATATGCACGAGGGTAGTGTGACAGCGGTGAGGTCTGCGGTGGGAGTGATGGATGCGTTTAAGGTGGAGGTGGGGTTACATCAAGGATCAGCTCTGAGCCCTTTCTTATTTGCAATGGTGATGGACAGGTTGACAGATGAGATCAGACAGGAGTCCCCTTGGACTATGATGTTTGCAGATGTCATTGTGAGTAGGGAACAGGTGGAGGAGACCCTGGAGAGATGGAGATATGCTCTAGAGAGAAGAGGAATGAAGGTCAGCAGGACTAAGACAGAGTATATGTGTGTGAATGAGAGGGAGGATAGAGGAATGGTGAGGATGCAAGGAGTAGAGGTGGCGAAGGTGGATGAGTTTAAATACTTGGGGTCAGTAGTTCAGAGTAACGGTGAGTGTGGAAGAGAGGTGAAGAAGAGAGTACAGGCAGGATGGAGTGGGTGGAGAAGAGTGTCAGGAGTGATTTGTGACAGATGAGTACCTGTAAAAGTGAAAGAGAAGGTCTACAAGAGGGTAGTGAGACCAGCTATGTTATATGGGTTGGAGACAGTGGCATTGACAAAAAGGCAGGAGTTTGAGCTTGATGTGGCAGAATTAAAGATGCTAAGATTTGCACTGGGTGTGACGAGGGTGGACAGGATTAGGTATAAGTATATTAGAGGGTCAGCACAGGTTGGAAGGTTTGGAGACAAATCCAGAGGGGCACGATTACGTTGGTTTGGACATGTGCTGAGGAGGAATGCTGAGTATATTGGGAAAAAGATGCTAAGGATGAAGCTACCAGGTAACAGGAAAAGAGGAAGGCCTAAGATCAAGTTTATGGATGTGGTGAGAGAGGACATGCAGGTGGTTGGTGTGACAGAGAAAGATGCAGAGGACAGGAAGAAATGGAAACAGGTGATCTGCTGTGGTGACCCCTAACGGGAACAGCCGAAAGAAGATGATGATGATACATTATTACAATATGACCATTTTAGTTTGAAATGTTTATTTAGATTATATTACTGTTTTTACTTTTACAATATGATTTGTTAGTACTTATATTATGGTGTAGGTAGTTTAAATTAGCATTTATTTATTAGTGGTATACTTTTAAGCAGGTTAGATGCCTTTAATGAGTGGATAATATGATGGGAACTGTGATTGGCTTAACAGTCATTAATTGTGACTATTTAAATGTTTTTTAAAAATTAAAATAAAATAAAATAGACAAATTATTTTGTCTGCAATGCTAATATTGCTACATTCTTGGTTCTGACAGACATGTGTTTGTTTAGCTAGTGACCTGACCTTTCAAAAAAATTGAGACAGCAGGTAAGATAGTGGGCTGGGTTAGCAACTTCAAGCTTCAGAGATTTGTGCTTCAGGTCAATGTTAGTATCAGAAGTATGGCTGCCAACTGGCACAAAGTGTCAAGAGTAGAGTGTGACAGAAGAATGCCAAAGAAGCTGAATCATAAGGTTTAGAAAGCAACAATCTGATTGTTGTTTCTGTATGGTAGAAAAACTTGGCTGGAGAATGCAGAACAGTTGAGGAAGCTTGGGGTGATGGAGATAAAATCCACACGATTGATGGCAGGATGTGCTCTGTGGGACAGATGAAGAAATAAGGAAATCAGAGCAGAAGCCAATGCCATCCCAATTACAGAGAAGGTCACAGAGAACAGATTATGGTGACTTGGTCACATGTATATAAAAAGAATTATAAAGTCTAGGAAATCAAGAATGATGAAGTCATTGTTTGTTAGCTACATTAGACCCAAACTTGAGTATGGAATTGCAACATGGAAAACCTATAGGAAAACAAGCATGAGTAAACTGAAAAGGGACAGTGGAAATATACCCAGGGCATCAATGGATGTGAAAATTTAAGTTATTATGAAAGACTAAAATATTTGAACTTGTACAGTGTCTCTTACAGATATCTAAGAGGAGCTCTTATTCAGGTATATACAGCATTTAGCTGTTTGCGGTTATCAAAAAGTACTAGAGTCATCTATGTAGAAGATTCTATAAAAATGAGAAGTGTACTAATTGGTTCTCTGACAGAGTAGCTGATGCATAGAGCAGACTACCAATTACATTAAAGCAAGTACTAGTTTAGATATTTTTAAGAACAGCCTGGACACTTATTATGGGAACAAGTGTTTTGGTATATTGGCAGGTTAGAAGAGCATTAATGCCTGTGCTTGAACTATCTCTATGTATTTATGTATATGCAGGAAAGCAGAGCATTATTTGGTAAATCAAATATGAGAGAGATAAGAAGAAGGCAAGAGGAGACAAGGATGTCCAGCCAAGAGATGGATGGATTATGTGAGAGAAAAGGTACGACAGACAGGTATGACTGTCAAAGAAGGAAGGAGAGTAGCAATAAATTAACAGAGGTGGTGAAAGTGGACATGACACCCCACCACATGTAAATATGGGAAAAGGGGGCTTGATTATGATGAGGATGATGATGATATCACAACTTCCCTGACTCTCTTTCTAGGCAGATCGTCTGTGAAGGCATGGTATATCTCAGTAATACAAAGGGATATACAACTATCTGCCCTTAGCAGAGATTCAGTTAAGGACATTATTTTGGGATATAGGTGGATGATGCTTCCAGTTGTGTCCATTTGTTATTTATGTTTGCTGTGTTCATATAGGATAATATTAGTCCATTTATATTTGCTGTTGACTCATGAGCATTTTTGGGGAGGGTGGGATTTGAGTTATTGTTTGTGGTGTGTTAAGAGACTGGACCTGGATTCAACTGCATGTCTCCTTCTTGTAGTACCAGTAGAACTATGTAAATAAAAATGACTTTCCTGGTGCATCTGCAGCTCTGAGTGTAAAGGAGCTAATGGCTGCCATTATTTTACACTTGCTAAGTGGTGCTTTAGCTGTTTAGTCAGTCTAAAATTAAAACAAACAAGCAAAAAAATATATAAAACTGTGTGTGTGTGTGTGTGTGTGTGTGTGTGTGTGTGTGTGTGTGTGTGTGTGTGTGTGTGTGTGTGTGTGTGTGTGTGTGTGTGTGTGTGTGTGTGTGTGTGTGTGTGCGTGATAGAGAGAGAGAGAGAGAGAGAGAAATTGAGTAGTGGATACAAGTAATTTACTATTAAGAGATATACATATCTCTCAACCTCTTAGCTTAAGAAATCTGGACAAAGCCTAAAACAGTTTGGGGCAAATGCTATACAATAGGGCAGATTTTAAATATTGCTCTTATAAAATTAGAAGTTGCTATAATAACAGGGATTATGATAACATACATTTTCTGAAGCATATAAAAGTCTGAAACTGAGACATAATTCATTATTTTGTAGCTTTAATCTGCAATGATTTGCCATCAAACAACAACCTTTATGAGGAACAGACCAAAAAAAATGAGAAAAAGGATTTGGACATTCTGTGAAAATCTGGACAACTGACAGGTATGGAGGTATGAAACTTCTAATTGCTAGCACTATATACTGAGTGTAATTGTGCATTTTTAAAGGCTAGAATGTGTGTGTGTGTGTGTGTGTGTGTGTGTGTGTGTGTGTGTGTGTGTGTGTGTGTGTGTGTGTGTGTAAGACACATGCAGCATCAGGTCTCAGAACATCCCTGAGTGGATGTTATTTACACAATAACACACACCTTGTTGGGCATTACTGCTTGCTTGATGGCTGGAATTTGGGTCAGCTGAGCATAGTGTGTATAATAACAGTTAGAGTTTGTTTTGGGCCTCTGTTTTGCTGTATTGTTTGCTATGCTTTCAGGGAATCTGTATGCCAGAGACTGAACAATAAGGTCATTCAGTATGTTGATGGATAATAGTATGAGAAGAAGTTTATACATTTTGCTAGTTTAGGGAAAGAAGAATGTTTAACATCGCTGTGTTACAGAACAAGTACTGGAGTGGAAGAGAGGGGATTTTTTGGCATATTAAAATATAAGAAAAGAGGGTAAAGGAAGAGAATTAGTGGACCACAGTCATTAGGTATCTCATTGCTGTTATCTTAGACAAGCAGAAGTTAATCTGCTTAGTTATGAGTACATTTAGTAGTTGGCAGAAAAGCATATGGCATCACTTGAAGCTATAAGAAAAAGTAATTTGACTGAGTTACCTGATTGCTTGTAAGGATAATAAGAAAATGGATGAATAAGATGTGGTGTAGCCTGAATGTTTAAAGAAAATAACATTGGTGGTGGGCAGGAATGGGGGGGGGGTAGGTGGTGTGAGGTAAGGTAGGGTTCGGTGGATAATGAAGAGCAGAGTATCAAAGTGAGGCTCTGTCGAGCTGAAAACAATATATAATGGCTGACTGAACCATTACTGTTAGTCTATAAAGTAGGTTAGATGGCATAAGTACAGCCACTTTATACTAGAAGAGAAACTCATTTGTATGTTGTGATGTTTTACTATTACCCAAAAGTTATTTTACACCATATTATTTATTTGGTGATATTATCCTTCCTATAGCCCTGTAAAAGACCTTTTAATATTTACAGAGCAATGCCTGAGCAGAAGAGCACTGCTTGGGAGGCAGTGAGCATATAGAACTTAGTAGCTGCATGACTTGGGTATTAGGTTAATACCCCAGGGGAACAAGCCTCCACTAACCCAGTACATTTTGCAAGAAGGTAAACCACAATAAAATGACATCTACATACTCTAGGCAGCTGTTTGCAAGAGAAAAGCTTTTAGGACTCCTAATGACCTCTCAGAGTGGGATGGAGTGTTGGCAGATGTGCTGTCCTCCTTAGAGAAAATCTTCTGTCCTCCCAGGGATTACAACTATTGTGTCTACCTTTCTTCCTGACAAGGTAAAGTAGGGTAGAACAGTAAGAATTTCTATACTGTCTTGCACATTATGCAGAGAGATTTGCTATTAAGTATGCCAAGAAATATGTGCTGAGTGAAAGTAATTGCACAAGTACCAGCAGCAGTGCAAGTGACCTACAGTAAGAAATGGTAGCTGAAGAATTTTAGGAGTGAAACCAGCATCTATGAGAGGGACACAGTTTCCTGGGACTTTTTATATCATTAGGAGTTTGCAGGATGCAGAAAAAAACACGTTGGCATATTGTTAAGGCTATTATAGTATTTTCCAGTACAGAGGAAAGTGAGGAAATGTGCTACTTTTCTACAAAAAGCTGTTGCAGAAACTGGGGCTACTGTGCTTTGTGGTTGCCACTAAGTAATTCTGAATCAGAACTTAATGTTTTTGTTAGGAATTGAGACAAACTCTTCAAGAATCTGTTAGCTGCTTGACATATACCTTTTTTTCAGTAGAGAGATTGTCCTGGGTCCTTGTGAGGATCCCTTATAATTTCTCATTTTTTGTAAGGAAAAGTATTACTTTTCTATCAAAATGTGTTGTCAGGGATAGTGGCTAACATTTTGGTAGTCATCAGTAAACAGCTTTACCTCAGAACTTAACTTTTCTGTCAGAAGATAAGACTGGCTCATCAAACCACCCCTAACTGCTTGTAAGGCAGCTTTTGTGGCAAACACATGGGTGTGGGTCCCAATTGTTCCCTTCCCAATCCACAAGAAGAGAATAGTTATCATGGAGGCTTTGTTCTTGTCTCTGGCTTCCCCTTCACCTCAGCCACTGATGTGTGACTCCACTGTGGTTGTTTCTTCGACTGCTCATCACTTTCTCTTGGTCTCTATTATGCTGCTCCTTGGGAACCCACTAAAGACCAACATCCTTTGTGGCAGTTCAGCAACCCTTATCAGGAAAGGAAGAACCACTCTTGCTCATGGTAAGTAAGAGACCAGGTGATGCTCTTTCATTAAGCCCATCTGAGGGTCTTCATTCCCAGGGAAGGACCATCCTTTAAGCCACTTTTTCTTTGGGGGATGTCTCCCAGAAAAGGAAAGTATATTGTAAGACATTTATCTTCCCTTAAAGCAGATACAGAAAATTGCCTGGGCTTTGATAAAGGTTTATTTAAAGCCTTTCAGTCTCAATCTTAACAGGCTGTTTTCCCCTCATTAAAAAGGAAATATTTTTCATTCACTCATAGGTAAGTACTAGGGTAGCTGCCATTGCAGTTCATTCTAAAGCCAACCAAATTCCCATTTTGTGTTCAGACTAACCCATCCCATTTGGTTATAGATTGGTCTTACCCATCCAATGGTCAATAATTACATTGCCTCTAATAAGAATAATTGTGATCATACCATAGATATTTGAGGGGATCCCATGCATGGAATAAAGCATTTAGGAGCTGTATCTGTCCATTAGTAGTATAGGGAGTAGTCCTGGGGTAAATTTTCTGTTTTCCATCTCTAGATTTAAATTACTATTGAAAATGGACAGGGATGAACTTTGTTTTATATGGATGGGGAGTCTGTTCTACAGCAGTGGTATACCTATCCCTCCAAACCATTCTGTTGATTTTGCAGAACAGGTTTAGATCCCTAGAGCAAGTATTTATGATGCCATTTGACTTGCTGATATACAGTAAATCTATCAGTAATGGGTCTGAGGATGCTTCATATGCCAGACACAAGTCACCTCTTAGCAGTATAGAGTATAGTGTCAGGGCTTTAAGTCAGTCCATGTAGGACATGTTGTTTAGACCTTGTATCCTTTTAGTAAGGTATCTATGTGGGTGTTCAGTTGTTGCATGTGTCTGGACAAATGCATGCCAAACTGGGCATTATATTTAATGATTGCCCTAATGAGGGCTGAATAGAGGGGGCAATGACATTCCTAGATCTAGACACAATCCCTTTGTTTATAAGTTGTGCAATATAGAAGGACTTTCTTAAAACAATAGACCCATATTGGTCAAAAGTTAAGTCACTGTCCACATACATTCTCAAATTCTGAACAACTGGGTCATCTCTTTGGGGACTATTGTTATTGTGGTAGTTCCCTTGGGTAATGAGTTCCTGAAGGATACAGTAATGTATTTTTGGTACTTAGTTTCAAACCATGACTTTGACAACAGTTATTCATTTGAGACAAACTTTCCTGCAGAAAGGCTATTTCATTTGGGGATTCAATGTCTGCTCCTTGCTCATCATTATCTGTAAATTTAGTCAGCAAGAGCCCTTTGGAATTGGCTTTTACTTCAGAAAAGTAGATGCAAAAAGGATTCTGAATCCCATTCTGAGGGATATGATTTAGGTTTCTCAAATTCCCATTCCATACAATGGGAATCTGACTCAGAAGAAAGTTATTCCACACCTGAAAAGTTATATTTTTCTGATACTATTGCCAGAAAAAAAGTCTTATTTCAGTGGAAAGAAAAAGAAGTAACAGAATCCAAGCAACAATATCATGATTTATTGGAGTTGGATTTTCCTCACCATGTACCTGTTCCTCCTGTAATGCTAGCCTTATGGGATGTTTTCTTTGCAACCAGCAATGTTCCTGACAGTCAGCCACCTGCTCCAAGAAATTCTAATAAAATGATACAAGGTTCTCCAGTCTCACAAATTTCTTTTTTCTAACCCCAGGACAAATCCTGCATTACTTTCTCTAGCAAAATCAACTCCTACCAAACTTCTTATGGCAACTAGCTTTATTCTACCTGACAAGCTGAGAAAAGCCTTTGATAGGTTTGGGAAGAATATTTACACCGCTTCCACCTTAGCTTTCAGAAGAGTGAATTGTTAGTCTCACATCTATGTTTTTGTTGGCTTCCTTTGGTGATGTGAGACATTTAATTGCTGCCCTCCCTTCTTCAAAGACTAAGGCATCTCTGAATTTATTACTGTCATCTGAGTCTCGGATAACCAAACATTCTCTAAAATGTGCTCATGACACTGCTGATACTGTTCATACAGCACCTGCCATGCAGTCAGTAATGATATTTGCCTGGCTGCAGTCTCAGAATTTACCTGATGTCAAAGTTGACATTCCAAATGCTACCCTGGAAAAATAACTGCTATTTGGTCCTTCTGCTGCTTAGGTCTTTAAAGGGGAAAATTAATTCATGGAGATACCTAGATTTTTCAATCCTTCTTGCTAAAATATAATAGAAAGTTTTCTTACAGCTCTTATTCCTTTTATGAGAAACAGAATAAATGTTCTGG
The DNA here is from genome assembly GCF_019279795.1 of Protopterus annectens. Classification (NCBI taxonomy): domain Eukaryota; kingdom Metazoa; phylum Chordata; order Ceratodontiformes; family Protopteridae; genus Protopterus; species Protopterus annectens. Next base: position 753,213,494 of record NC_056748.1, read on the forward strand.
GCAAGTTATAATTAAAGAAAATTAGTCTATTTGAATGTTGTAATGATGTTGATTGGAAGTACTATGATGGTTTTATTATGTAAGCACATGATTTAGTTTTTCAATATGGTCTGATGAAGCACTGTTTAGAGTGTGAAAGCGCTTACCATATTTGTAATAAAAGTTTTTGTTTTAGCCGTGTTTCTGTGCTTTTCCATTTGTTTTATGTGAATATTTACTCTGGCTTATCACACAGTTAATTCCTCGGGGTTATTTATTTCAACATTTTCAAATCAGACTTTGGCATTAGCCAGGGAATATCTCAGAATTCTAGGTGCCATGGCCTCTACTGTTCTCATGATTTCTTTTAGAGAAACTTCACATAAGGAAATTTCAATGGTTCATCAAATCAGTTATGACCCAACACCAGCACCCACTTTAAGATTACAGTGTTGAGGATTGTGAATAAGGAGTTACTCTGGTGGATGAATCAGTTTTTTCTCAATTCAGGTCTCTTTTCTTCCCTTCTAGCCCCTACTCAGTCCATATGTCTCAACTGTCCTAATTTTTGCAGAATGTTCAGATCTTTGCCTTGGATTTTTGGTCTACTTCTCATAAAAGTTGTGGTTTTCTGGCAAATTATTGAAGACTAAAGTCACTGAATTGTGACATATATTTGAGTTTAAAAAGTCATACCTTTTGCAGATGCATGTTAACACAAAACCCATTATCCTAGAAACTTTCTAAGGTTACAGGAACAATATTTAAAACTTGTCCCCTTACTTTTTGGATTAGTCCAGATTTCTTGCACTTAGAGGTTGAGAGTTATGACTGAGTCTGTAACCACAGATACATCAGGCTTTGTTTGGAAAGCTCTGTCCAAGGAGGTGAAAATCCTGGGCCTTTTGGATCAAGCAAGACAAACTAAAGCATGTAAATGTCAAAGATATTATGCACCTAATAAATGCCCTCAGATCTCTAAATTATCTTTGGACACTAGATCTTTTTGTAGTAATCACAGATAACATCATGGTGATGTAGTATATAAACAGTGGGGAACCATTGCATAATAGCTATTAGCCTGGAAACTAGCAAATCAGCATAATCTGTCTCTCCAGGCTACCTGATTTCCATCAATGAAAACATTGCAGAAAAGCTGAGCAGGACTAGGGCACTCATAAGATGAAAATACATCCAAGGGGCCTTCCAGGAATTAATCCATTTGTGGAGAACACCTCAGAAGATTTATTTGCCTCCAGCTACAACACATGGTTACAGAAGTGCTGCTCCTGGACTCCTGCACACAGACCATGGAGTCAGATGCCTTTTCCAATCATATTGACAGGAATGTTCCTGAATGCTTTTCCACCCTTCCTTCTGATAACCTGTGTTTTTCCTAAAAATTCAGAAGAACCTCCCAAAGATAATTGTGGTGACTGTCTTTTAGCCCTGTAACAGTGGCTCTTCCTTCTTTTAAAAATGGCCAAGGGCAATTACTACAAGTTTCCTCAAAGAATGGACTTATTCACACAAGACAGGTGTTGTCTGATACACCTCAACATTCTACTTGTTCAGCTGACTGCATAGGTGCTTTGTTTTGAGGATGTGCACATGTATTAAAAGTGGCAATGAAACCCGCTACCAGAAAATCATATAGGGGTACGTACAAAGGATTTTCTAGTTGCTGCCATCCTTTTAAGTCTCCTTTGGTTCTACCTTATTTTTGTGTGTGTACTTAATCCCTGGTGTTTCCTTCACTTCTGTCAAGATTTATTCTCAGCTATCTCTACCCATCTGCACTTAGACCCACACCTCTAATGAAACAGTTTTTCAAAGGGGAAGGGAAGTGACTCCTTCTTAGAATCTTAATACTGATTTGGCAAAACTTAAGACTTTTATGAAGTTCTTATCATTGGAAATTATTCATTGCTCTGACATCTGTAAGAAGCATATCTGAGTTACAAGTTCTTATGGTATGTCATCCCATCTCATTTTCTCAAAGATTGGGTAACTCTGAGAACAAATCCTTTCTTTATGACTAATGTTGTTTCAGAGTTTACACTGAGCAAAGAAATGCATCTATGCGTTTTCTTTCTAGAATCTAAAAACCAGGGAGACAAAAAATTGACACTGTGGCTGCCCATATGCAACTCAGATACTACACTGTCAGGACAAAGCCCTTCTTGACTTTTCTGTCAAGACAGAGAATTTTTAAATGGTTGCCTTATGCTATTACCTTTGTTACTCTTACCATAACAAGACACTTCCATGCAATGTTAGAACCTACTCTACAAGTGACTGACCTGGCTACTTCTGTAGTTTTTGAAACGGGGTGGAATATAGAAATACACTAAGGCCAGCAGTATGGCCATCTGTACATACCATTACCAAGTACTACACACGGGATTCCTTTTCTATGTCAAGAGGTGGCTTTGGTAGGACTATTTTCAGGGTTCCTGCCCTCTGATACTTCCACCTTCATTTCTTTGTAAGCTCTGATATTCATTGCATATAGCTTAGGCTGCTGCAGCTGTAATCTAATGATAAACATAGTACAGTTGTGTAAGTAAACTTAACATAACAGTAGATGTTAGAAAAAAAATCTCTGTTATAGCAGCAACACCCTTCTTCCATTCCCCACTTTTTTTTATGTTTATGCCAGAGTGTGGCATTTTATTAGCATTGCTTCTATCTGGTAGTGATCTAGCCTGTCTCTTCTGAAGTTGTGGCTCCTTAGCCACTGGTTTTATACTGTTCTTCTTGAGTTGTACAGTGGCTACAGTGCCTGGAAGGTGCCAGAAACCTTAGAAAGCTGCCTGGCTAGTTCTGTCCTTGGCAAAACATCCCATATACCTTAGGCTACTGCAACATTTATCTAGCTGAGTATGTACTATTAATGTAAGTTTATTTACACAGCTGTACCTTATGTGACACAAACTATACTGTGTGTAGTTGCGCCAGTGGAAATAACATGGCTGCATGTCTTTGGTTTGGAGAAAAAAATAGTGCCTGTGTAATTATGTGCAGTTGAGTTTGTAATGCCATCTCAAAGTGGTCTGAATGATGGGAGCTCAGGAAAGGAAGAGGTGTTACTCATATACAGGTAGGTCCCTGCTCCTGACAAGAGGTCATTAGGTGTAATATAGAGTGTGAGAATATGGTCTACTGAAGGGGAAGTTAACATAGTTGGTTGCACCAATGGCATTTTGTAACTGAATTTGATAATACTGATGCCTTGTGTACCCCACAATGCAATACGGTAAAGGGATCATATTAAGGCCTCATTAGCACTTCCTGTAGATGAAGGATGTGAAGGAAATAATCTGAAGAAAGACTATAGAATCAGGAATGGACCATCAAAGAAAATGTGAGGGAAATCTATTAGAGAGGAAGAAAGCTGACATAAATCTCAAATGAAAATATGAAACACTAATGACTTTAAGCTTGACCAGAACTGACATTAAAGAATGCCATAGCATACAAGTAATAGGGAACATTGACAAAAACATTTTAAGAGATGAATACATGGAAAAGGTAGTGATCTGGTGAAAGAATATTTAGACTATCTAGACAGTCATCTTTTACTAAACAGCAGAGAAAGCCTCCATTGGTTTTGTGACTAGAATGAGTAAATCATGAAATTTCTAGAACATGGATAATTTTTGAGTAGTGCATCAGGAGTAATATAGAGATGATAGAGGAGTAAGATGCCAGCAGTGGTCCAAGGGACAAACAGGGGAAAGAATGCAAATTCTTTCATTTCTCACAAACATATATTTGTATATATGGATGCATACAAACCAAAAACACTCATACATATATGCATGTGCACAGCAGGCAAACGCATGTACAGACACATAAGTACATCTACGCTAACTCCCATGTATGCATACTCACTACATCAAACACCAATCAGCATTCAGCATTTAAAATCATCACTTTGCAAATCTGTATAAATAAGGTCACAGAGGGTAAAAGAAAAGCAGCATTAAACATTACCAGTCCTAAAGTAGCATTAAACATTACCAGTCTTAAAGTAGCATTAAACATTATTAGTCTTAAAGTAGCATTAAACATTACCAGTCTTAATGTAGCATTAAACATTATTAGTCTTAAAGTAGCATTAAACATTACCAGTCTTAAAGTAGCATTAAACATTATTAGTCTTAAAGCAGCATTAAACATTACCAGTCTTAAAGTAGCATTAAACATTATTAGTCTTAAAGCAGCATTAAACATTACCAGTCTTAAAGTAGCATTAAACATTAGTAGTCTTAAAGCAGCATTAAACATTACCAGTCTTAAAGCAGCATTAAACATTGCCAGTCTTAAAGTAGCATTAAATATTATTAGTCTTAAAGCAGCATTAAACATTACCAGTTTTAAAGTCGCATTAAACATTATTAGTCTTAAAGCAGCATTAAACATTACCAGTCTTAAAGCAGCATTAAACATTACCAGTCTTAAAGTAGCATTAAACATTATTAGTCTTAAAGCAGCATTAAACATTGTCAGTCGTAAAGTAGCATTAGACATTATTAGTCTTAAAAATAGCATTAAACATTACCAGTCTTAAAGCAGCATTAAATATTACCAGTCTTAAAGTAGCATTAAATATTATTAGTCTTAAAGCAGCATTAAACATTACCAGTCTTAAAGTAGCATTAAACATTATTAGTCTTAAAGCAGCATTAAACATTACCAGTCTTAAAGCAGCATTAAACATTACCAGTCTCAAAGTAGCATTAAACATTATTAGTCTTAAACCAGCATTAAACATTACCAGTCTTAAAGTAGCATTAGACATTATTATTTTTAATTTTTATTTTACATTTGTTGACCAGGCTAGTCTAGCTGGATATATGTCCATTTTCAGTAGAGGCCCGGGGAGAAAAGCTCCAAACATGAATATTGAGACAGTTAACAATACGTAGAACCATTAAGAATAAATACAGAGGTAGCAATGGTCTAGTGAACAGTTATAATAATACATTTGTGTACTAAACAGTATTAGTAGAAATTAACTAAACAATTCTATAAAAAACTAAACTAAAAACAATTCTAAAAATCACACTAGATGGTATGAGCAAGTCATAGTTATGTGAAAGAATATATATGTCATTGTCTTATTCCAGAGGAAGAGTAGTACTACGATTTGGAAGTACAGGTTAAAGGAGAAGGGATAGGGTTAAGAATAGAAGGGGAAAAAGATGTCAGTCTGGGTTAGTACATGGAGAAAGCCAATGAGCTTTCAGATGTTCTTTAAGATGTTTTTTAAAAAGAGAAGTAGAAGCAAGGGTAGATAATTCAGCAGGAAGCTGATTCCAGAATTTTCCTGCAGTGTTTGAGAAAAGTGAATCCCCGGCTTTGTTGTTGGCTTTATTTCAGGAAACTAGAAGCTTGTTAGCAGAGCGTAGTGTAGCTAGATTAGTGTATGGTGTAATTAGATGAGTGAGGATAGGGGTGTTGTTAGGGTGGTACAGGGTCTTGTGTGTAATAAGTAATTGTTGAAAGAGTATCTGGTTTTTCAGTTCTAGCCATCCAAGTTGTTTGAGGTTAAGGCAGTGGTGAGTTTTAAAGGGGGAACATGTGATGAATCTAGCTATACTATTATAACAGGTGGAGAGTTTGGAAAGGTTGTTTTTGGATAGGTTGGTATATATAACAGAGGCATAGAAGAGGGTAGAAATAAGGTGGGTTTGGGCAATTGCTTTCCTTGCAGAAGGGGTAAGGAAGGGTTTTATTCTATAGAAGGTGCCAAGTTTTCTGTTAACAGACTTTATAGTAGAGTTTATGTGTTCATCGTAGTTGAGATGATTATCAATAGTTACACCTAGTAGGTGGGTTGTAGTCTCTGGGTTGATGTTGGTACCATTGTTAGAGGTTATAGAGAAGAAAGGAATGGGTGATTTATGAGTGGGAGTAAAAAGCAGTAGCTTTGTTTTTTTGGGATTAAGGAGGAGACAGTGTTGCATAAACCAGTTTTCGACATTATGAAAAACAGTTTGGGTGAGGGAGTGGAGAGAGGATATATTCTTGGCTGTGCAGATTAAAGTGGAGTCATCAGCATATTGAATGCAGGTGGCTTGAGGTAAGTTCATGTGTAAGTTATTAATAAATAAGGAGAAGAGTAGGGGACCTAGGATAGAGCCCTGGGGTACTCCAATATTTACTGGAAGTAGTGAGGACAGATTGTTATGCCAAAGTACTGCTTGCTGTCTATTTTCCAGATAAGACCTAAACCACTGTATGGCTTGAGCATCGAGAGAGTGAGCCTTTAGTTTGTTTAATAGTAGGTTATGGTTAACCATGTCAAAGGCTTTTGACAGGTCAATGAATAGAGCAGAGGAAAAAGAGTTATTGTTACGATTTTTATATATAGTGTTGGTAAAGGATAAAAGGGCAGTAGATGTGCCATGGAATGGCCTGAAGCCATGTTGGCAGTTTGCCAGTAGGTTATTTTGTAGTAAGTGGTTAAGCAGTTGTTTGTGAATACATTTTTCCATTATCTTAGCTAATGGGGAGAGTAGAGCAATAGGGCGAAAGTTAGAGAGCTCAGTAGATGGTCCTCCTTTATGTAGAGGGATGATATGGGATATTTTCCATAAAGCAGGGATTTTGCCCTCAGAGATAGTTCTGTTAATAAGGATTGAGATGGGATAGTCTATGGCTTTTGCGGCAATTTGTAGGTATTCAGATGGGAGATGGTCAGCAGAAGGGGTACAAGGTTTAAATTTTTGAAGAAGCTTACAGATGAGACAAGTAGATACAGGTTGTATTTGAAAGGTGGGTAAAGAAGTATTGCAGTTATTAGGTTGGGTAGCAGTGGGAGGTGGTAAAGACTTGGCTAGGGTTTGAATGGCATCTGTGAAATAGTTATTAAAGGCATCGGGGATTAGGTTGGAGTTGCTATTGTTGAAACCGGTTGGGTCAGGAGTAGTAGTGTGACCTGGCTGAAGAAGTTTGTTTATCCCAGACCAGAATTTTTGTGGAGTTTGTTGATTGGTTTGTTGAAGGTGTAGGAAGAAATCTTTTTTGTCTCTAAGAATATCCTTTTTGGTGGTATTTCTTAGTTGTTTAAATTGGAGGTGGGTTGTTGTACATTTGGTAGATCTCCATTTGGCTCAGATTTTATTTCTAAGGAGTATCTTTTGCCTAGTTTGTTTTGTGAGCCAAGGGGCAGTTTTGGTTTTTATTCTAGTGGAGCGCTAAGGTGCATGGGAGTCTAGGATTTGAAGAAAGTTTGTATTAAAATAGGTGACAGCTTCATCTAGTTCTAGATAGGTTAGTGGTGACCAGTCACATGCTTGCAATTCGGTTAAGAAGCTGTCTGGATTAAAGAATCTTTTTAAGCGGTAGGTTTTGAGATTATGAGTAGTTGCAATATGGACTTTTTGTCTAATAATGTAGGTAAGTACGTGGTCACTGATATCGTCTGGAAGGGTTCCTGGAGTATAAGATTCAGGGTATCTATTGATAAGAATCCAGTCCAGAGTACTTTCCTTGTTACTAGGTTTATGGATTCTTGTAGGAGTTGTTATTAATTGTGAGAATCCGAAGAGGTTTATGTGGTTGGTAGGGTTTAGAGAACTACAAGTGGACCAGTCTATGTTAACATCACCAAGTACAATGGTCTCCTGGGGTAGTTGGGTAGAGAGATGACTCAGCAGGTTCTCCAGAGAATGTGTGTTATTACCTGGAGGTAGATACATGCAGATTATATAGATAGAATTGGAGTTATTGATTTGGAGTTTGATAGATAGGGTTTCAGATTTAGAGTCTAATGATGGAAGCACATTAATGGGGGAAATTTGGAGATTAGATTTAAAGAGAATGGCTAACCCCCCACCTTTTTTTATTTTACGGTCATTTCTGAGGATGTTATAGCCAGGAGGGCTAATTTCCTGGTCTAGAGTAGATGGTTTTAGCCAGGTTTCTGTAAGACATAGAATGTCAAATGAGTGGATATCAAGGAGTGCATGCAGGTGGGAGATTTTATTGTTAATACTTCTAATGTTAAGGTGAGCTATCAGAAGGGAGTTAGATGGATTTGTAATTGTAGAAAGTATAGGTACTGTAAAATTGGTAGAGTTAGTGGGGGAGTCAGTAAAGGGGCCAGGGTTTGGATGAATGTCACCGTCTAAGAGGTGGTGTTGCTGGGGGTATAGTAGAGATTTTAGGAGTTTATAGAGGTTATTAAAAGTTTTTTTGGTAGAGAAGTAAATAATGTGGGTTGCTCTGTGGAATTTTGGTAATATATAGTTAGAGAAACAGGTTATGTTACTATGGTTAAGGAAAAGGGTGATAGAAGATGGTAAAGTCTGTTGGCTGCAATGGTTTTGTTCAGACAGAGAAAGATGTTCGTAGGAGGTAAGTGAGTAAGGTATGGTAAGAAAGGCTAGTGTGGTAGTTAGAAATAAAAAAATGGTGAATATAGTTTTATTAGATGGGGCCATAGTATTAGGATTTAAGTAGGGAGTAAGAAGTGTTAGTAGGTGAAGTAGTAAGGAAAGGAGAGTGTATGAAGAGGTTTAGTAGGTTATAAGTTAAGTAGGTGAGGAAGTACCATGGGTTTAGATAGGAGGTAGAGTAGAGTAAGGTTGGGAAGTAGAGGGATTATTAGTCTTAAAGTAGCATTAAACATTATTAGTCTTAAAGCAGCATTAAATATTACCAGTCTTAAAGCAGCATTAAACATTATTAGTCTTAAAGCAGCATTAAACATTACCAGTCTTAAAGTAGCATTAAACATTATTAGTCTTAAAGCAGCATTAAGCATTACCAGTCTTAAAGCAGCATTAAACATTATTAGTCTTAAAGCAGCATTAAACATTACCAGTCCTAAAGCAGCATTAAAGATTATTAGTCTTAAAGCAGCATTAAACATTACCAGTCTTAAAGTAGCATTAAACATTATTAGTCTTAAAGCAGCATTAAACATTATTAGTCTTAAAACAGCATTAAACATTACCAGTCTTAAAGTAGCATTAAACATTATTAGTCTTAAAGCAGCATTAAACATTACCAGTCTTAAAGTAGCATTAAACATTATTAGTCTTAAAGCAGCATTAAACATTGCCAGTCTTAAAGCAGCATTAAACATTATTAGTCTTAAAGCAGCATTAAACATTACCAGTCTTAAAGTAGCATTAAATAGTATTAGTCTTAAAGCAGCATTAAACATTACCAGTCTTAAAGTAGCATTAAACATTACCAGTCTTAAAGTAGCATTAAACATTATTAGTCTTAAAGCAGCATTAAACATTATTAGTCTTAAAGCAGCATTAAACATTTCCAGTCTTAAAGTAGCATTAGATATTATTAGTCTTAAAGCAGCATTAAACATTACCAGTCTTAAAGTAGCATTAAACATTACCAGTCTTAAAGTAGCATTAAACATTATTAGTCTTAAAGCAGCATTAAACATTACCAGTCTTAAAGTAGCATTAAACATTATTAGTCTTAAAGCAGCATTAAACATTACCAGTCTTAAAGTAGCATTAAACAGTATTAGTCTTAAAGCAGCATTAAACATTACCAGTCGTAAAGCAGCATTAAACATTACCAGTCTTAAAATAGCATTAAACATTATTAATCTTAAAGCAGCATTAAACATTACCAGTCTTAAAGTAGCATTAAACATTATTAGACTTAAAGCAGCATTAAACATTACCAGTCTTAAAGCAGCATTAAACGTTACCAGTCTTAAAGTAGTATTAAACATTATTAGTCTTAAAGCAGCATTAAACATTACCAGTCTTAAAGTAGCTTTAAACATTACCAGTCTTAAAATAGCATTAAACAGTATTAGTCTTAAAGCAGCATTAAATATTACCAGCCTTAAAGTAGCATTAAACATTACCAGTCTTAAAGTAGCATTAAACATTATTAGTCTTAAAGCAGCATTAAACATTACCAGTCAAAGTAGCATTAAACATTATTAGTCTTAAAGCAGTATTAAACATTACCAGTCTTAAAGTAGCATTAAACATTATTAGTCTTACCCTGCAGAATGGCTTGTCCCACTGTTTTGTTGACATGGTAAAGTTCCTTCAACTGCTCAGCAGATTCATCCAATACTGTACTCATCCACACTAAGATATTTGTTGCAATTGTATGCATGAGACCAAACCTGGAATGAAACATATGAACACTCACAGCAATTCAAATGAATGGCTTATTTTAGGACAAATGCATAGTTTAGAGCAGAGATAAACATACCTGTTAATATTAGGCTGGTCCTGTATACAAACTTTCGCATTAAATGAAAGGAAGGATACCTGTGGGGACAGAAGCATGACATTTTTGAGATGTAAGTGGTTATTTACTTAAGCAATTCCTACTTTGCAGTATTCAGTAAGGGAAAATGACACAAAAAGGAGCATGATATTTGAGTGGTATACGACATCAGGTCATGTATTGCTCTGCTTGCTTCAGTTTGCACACCTTGTGAATTATTCGCATGTCATCTCATTGCGCTGACACTTGTGAACATGTGGTATACTGCCAGATGGCACACTCCAGCACAACTGTGGTAAAGCAAACCACAGTATTCAAGATTTCTCATGCATCAAGGACGTGACTGAACCCATTTATATGCATATTACTTCATACATAACTACGTAAAGAATGTCTGCACTGTCATTCCTGTACTTGTATGTTTGCAGAAAACCTTAGTGAACAGATGTTATAAAGAAATAAAGCTTTACTCTTGCTGAATCTGCCATTCCTGGCTAATGAATGCAGAACAATCAAACATCTTCTGAAGAACTGCTATCAGTAGGGACAGCTGACCTAATTTATTTCTCTTGTAGCAGCTATGAGTGTAGAGTGACCCTATATGAATCTGTATCAGTCATCTGTGTCATACTACATTTAGCAGTAACAGATCAGAAATGAAAACATCAAACTACAGGGTATCATCAAACTTAATGAAATCCTTAAAACAAGATGCAAAGACTATGTTTTTGCCCTTTCACCCCTATTCCACCTGCTACTTTGTATATTCCAACTCTGAGATCACATAACAATGGGAGAAAGGTGAAATTCTCTTACCCCACTGATCTTAGCAATAAATAAAAAAAAAACATTCTGCACAGAAATGATCAGTGTAAGTAAACAGAGCACATCCATTCCCAGACACTAATAAAAAAACACACCAACCAGCAATTATATAAATACTTTAAAGCATTTAACCAAATTAATTTTATAGCTAATGATGCAAAGTAAATTCTGAATAAAATAAAATTGAGGTAATGAGTGGAACCATTTGCTAGTAAGGTTATCACATTTTAGTTAATGGATTAAGAAGTTTATTTATAATACCACTCTGAAGTTATACTGATTGCAAACAGGTATTACTTTTTGTTGAAGATATGGATGTACTATCAAAGTAAATGCAATAAGAAATAATGTTAATCAAATACAGAGCTTAATGTACAGCATAACTCTATCTCATCTAAAGTCTATGAGAACAGCATGAAAGAGTATGGGATATTTAACCAATAAGAATCAATTACAGAATGTTTGCATGAGTGCTTTATGGTTACAGAACCAAAACATGAACTTGCCATTGCCAAATGTCTTCACTGAAACTTGAAATAGTTGTTAGAAAACGTGGTGAATAAAATGGGAATGTATGAAGAAGGTGGTAAACAGAAATTAAAGGAGGAATCCTTCAGTCACTTCAAAATGTTGTGCTATACACAATTTTTGGGATGCACGCAATACATTTTTTTTCTGTCTTTAATCACTTGCTGACATTGGGCAACAAAGAAAGTATCACATTGTGCATGTAAGCTCTGCCTTTACTTTTTATTAATATTTCTAGAAACGTATTCTATATATGCGCTACTTTGATAATTTGTAGATAAACAATCAATGAACTACAATTGCTTCCTTTTAATTGTTTTGTTGTAGACATACTGTTCTTCTGTTTCATTTAACTTTCAGAAATATTATAAGCTGACATAACATGCATGAAGAACCATCTCACAGGTGATATATTTGTGGATTGCCTTTGAAATTAATTGTTACTGCATGTGATGCAATAAGAATGTGTTTTTTGCATAATAATTGAAGGCGCAGTGGAATATGACATGAAAAAGTGAAAACCAAACATAGATATTATGAACCTCTCCTATGACTTTGCATGATTATAGATGTCTTTTTCAGATGTATTTAAATATGGATATACCAAAAGAATGGCAAAGCTTTTCATGCTATCGAGGCAGTTCAGTTCTACTGGAAAACGGCTTTTAATGTTAATAAGCTCATAGGTAAGTATCAGGCTAGCTGCTTTTGTGAGTCATTTAAGCCAAGCCAGTTTCCCTTTTTTATGCTTGAATTAACATTTCCCATTTGGCTAGAGATTAGTCTTACTCATTCCGTGGTTGATAACTATATATTACTCCAATAACAATAACTAGGATCATACCATAGATAATATGATGGGACCCTATGCATAGGATAAAGAATGGAAAGGTTTATTTAGCATTGATAACCAAATTTATTTTTTTTATCCAAAATTCTGCTGAGAAGAAAGATAATTAAGTGTAAGAGTGAAGTTGTTGGAGTGTTTTGGCAGAATAAAGTATAGCAGAATAATCTATGTACTGGATTATGCAAGAGTTGACAGAGTGAGGGCGGAGGGTAGGTCATTAATAAAGATGTTAAAAAGTAGAGGGCTTAAGATGGAGCTCTGGTGTACCCCAACAAGACTAGGCAGAAAGCTGAATATAGCTTATGACCATTTCACAGTTTGTTGGATGGGTAAGACATGAACCAAGAGTGGTAAAAGAACCTAGTTGTGAGAGCTGCAATAAGAGACTTTGATGATAAATGCTGTTGAAGAAAGCAGATACTAGGCTATTGTTATTTCTAGCCGGATGAAAAGTTTTGAACAATGATAGCAGTGTAGAGTCACTGCTATGACAGGGCTGTAAACCATGATGAGGTGGAGATAACAGGTTGCTTGACAGAAGTTAGTGGATTAGATGCCTATGTATGCATTTTTCAAGGCTCTTAGAAGGAGGGAGTATAAAAATGGATGAGAAGCTGGCAAGCTCATGGATGTAACACCTCTGTAGACAGGAAGAATGTAGGCTTATTTCTAGAGGATCCGTAAGTACGATTATTGAATAGATCCAGTGATCTGTATAGAAAATCAGTAGGCCATAGACTCTGTAGCTAGCCTGAATTTCAGTGGGAACAGTAACTATGGCTAGTGCAGTATTTTTTTCTCTGAAGTGTAAGGTCTTGATTTTAGCAGTGGGAATGGGCTGAAATATAAGTGGAATGTATTTATTGGTTTAGACCCTGGGTAATAGAGGATTTTGTGATCCATTATAAAGTGAGAGAGTCATTGCAGCATTGAAGTGGGGAGTTAAAGGCTCAAGCTGTACCGTAGTCTGGAGGAATGGGGTAGAGGTTAGGTGGAGAAGAACTGCCTCATTTCAGAAGTTGAAATATACCTGATCAAACTGTATGATTTTTTTTTATTTAAAGGGTGAAGCTTTGTTTAGTAGCTCCTTTTACCACAAAGGACTTGGATCTTAGTAGTGATTCTCAGATACCAGTATATTTGAAAAGAATATGAGATTTTATTTGATCTCCAGATGTTCAGTGCTTTGTCACATTGCCTCATTAGTTGTTTCTCTGCAAGGATAGTCAAGGAGAAAGGCTGGAAATGACATGTTTCCTTCTTATTGAGGCTTGACCGTTTAGTATACTTGGAATTCTATGAGTAAAGTGATTGGCTGCTTCACTGAGGGGGAGAACATTAAGGCTATTCCATTTATATAGTCTAAAAGATTCATTAAAGGTGTACGTGTTAAAATCGGTTACGTTTCTTACATAGCAATAGATGGCAGGGTTTTGGAAGATTGGGGTGAATGGATGGTGAAAGTGATGTGATGATCACTTCAGCAGTGAGATCATATTCCTACTTATGTTATATTACTGGAGCTGTTTGTGAGAATCCAGTCAGTAGTTGTTTCTGAGTTTGTAGAGTTGTTAAATCTAGTAGGAGTGGCAATTACATGAGAGGAGTAGTACAGTAGGCAGCAGTAAGGGAACTGTGCAATTTCAGTGACAGAGGAGAAAGGGTGATGTTGGTCCAATTAGTGTCCCAGACTATTAATGTTTCAGAGGCTATATTAGCACAGGAACAAGAGAAGATATCTTCCATAATGGACATTTTTCCAGGTTTAGCAGAGGGGATGTGAAGAGCAAAAATGTCTATTTTTTATTGTTTATGAGTAGAATGGCTCACGGGATTTAAGTCTCAGAAAATGGAGGATTGGGTTTTGGATATAAGTTAATTTGTAAGTTAAAATTCAGTGTTGGGAACCCTCCCCCACTCTTTATGAAAGCTGGTCCTTGTTCCAGTTAGTATCAGAATATCAGGAGTATACTGGTAGATCCATGCATAACATAGTGATGTTTTGTTACTCAGACTGTGGATGTTTAAGCTGAATAGTTTAATAGAGTTTGAAGCTTGTTAGTGAGGTTAAGTGCTGGGATATTATGGTCTGGTGTAGAACTGAAAAGGAATTGAGCTTAGTTGGGATGAAAATCCCCACAGTTTAGATGTATGACAAAAGACAAAGATGAAAATATGAGATAGTGAGGGTAGTGACATTTTGGGTTATCTGCCAGGGTAACCTAGTATTTGCCACCTTTCAAAGCTCAGACACCCCTCCCTCTCTTTTTCTGTGACAGCTGATTGACTAAGTATAGCCTGAAAGGGAAGGCTTCAGCTGTCACAAGAAGTTTGTGTTTCGTCTTTTTCTGCCATCCAAAGACAAAAGTCATATAACTCTTCATAGGATTCAGTGCTGATTTCTTGCTTATTGATCAAACACCTCCTATTTGCAGCCCCTTCCTCTCATTTATTATTAGATATATTATTCTCTTTCTATTTTTATGTTTACTTAAAAATAGTTAGTTTAATATTTTATTTCTATCAGTGTTTATAGTAATTTCTGTGGGAATTTCTGCTAGTAGCAGTGTTTATTTCACTTAAGTCTTTGACAAATGCTTGTTTTTACTGTTTCTAAGGAAAAGGAAACTTTTAGCATTTATGTCAGGCATGCAGTATGCATGTATACTGTTGGACAGTAGGGTCCATCTTGTGCAGTAAGAACTTCTTCTTCTTTCAGCTTTTCCTGGTTAGGGGTCGCCACAGCGGATCACCTGTCCGCTCATGATTGGCAGTGGAGTTTTACGTTGTCGAGTTGCCAGCCCGGCGCCCAACCTTCCACAGAAGGCACACACACACGCACTCACGCCTAGGGCCAATTTATAGTGTCCAATCCACCTACAGCATGTCTTTTTGATGTGGGAGGAAACCGGAGCACCCGGAGGAAACCCACGCGACCACAGGGAGGACATGCAGACTCCGCACAGAAGGCACCCCATCCGAGGATCGAACCGGAGAACCTCTTGCTGTAAGGAGGAAACGCTAACTGCTGCACCACCATGGCCGCCTCATTGTGCAGTAAGAACTGCAAATTAATAATACCTGTCTTTACTACTGTTAATCTACTTTATTTTCATCTTTTGATAGGAAAGTATTTCAGAAATTTGATTTTTTTCAGCATTTATACATTATTTACTAGATGTATGACTCTATTTAGTATGTTTTTAACATCAGATCATGATTTTATTATTTTTTTAATTTCTCCAAGACTTTTGGGTTTCTACTAACATGATGGAAATTAACCCCATTCCAAAGTCAAATTATAGTTAACATTCATGAAATTAGCATTGTTTCAGTCTTCAATGTTAGCCAAAAGTACACTTCAAACCATCCAAAATGTGACCAGAACTGACTCCTTCTGCAATTCATATGGAGTTAATTGGTAACATATCTAAATATAACTCTAAGTTATTATTTATGAGACCCATTGCTCCTACTTCTATTGGAACGGAGTATCCTTCTTCCACACTGTCAGTGAAGTTATTTGAATGCATGTGGGGATTTTATTCTCTCTGACAGGAAAATATAGTTTAAATTGCTATTAAATGTTATTTTATGGCAGCTTAAGATGATTAGTTTGTGGAGCTAAGTTTTTAATTCTGGTTTGGCACATAGAATATAGATTAGTACTAAGTTAAATGCATTTGTGGGCCATTTTAAGCCTAGCCATTTACCTCATGTGAGAATTAATCCCTGCACCCTGTGTTTATAAGGTAAAAACCTTAACCATTACGCCAACTTCAGAAATATCCTGCAAATTTGTTACTTCTGTCAGTTCTAAAATAATTATCAACACATTTCAGACTTTTTTTGCTGTGATAATAGGAAAGTTTGGTAACTGTATCGGGACATACTTATTACGAGAAACTTTAAGTGTTTAATATTATACATTATCCCGTACTGTCAGCATATTATTCTGACTAGTGTTCTCTCCATAGACTTTATGAATCCTAACTCTGGTAGCCCCCCAACTAAATCTAGCTGTACCCACATAGAAAAAAAATATGCCTCAGCCAATGGTTAGTGATTCTGTTGGGGCCACTCTTTGTCCTGCAGACCACTTACATCTTCCCCATCTCCCTCTAGTGTACCTTAGCTGGTCATTATGGAACAATATTTAGACACATCCACTGGAGCTGCTCCTGTACCTGGTGCAGGTATGGGAAAAGCAGACCCTTTAGGAGCAGGAGTAGCCTGGCATAAGTGCAGTGGATCTGGCATAATGATTAAGGTCTTCATGTAATAAGCCCAAAGTACAAGGTTTGATTCTAGGCTTGGGTTGTTGGCTAGGCTTAAAATGACCATTCAAGGCAATTAGCCTAGTATTCACTTAGATTTAGCTGGAGTGCTTCTTTGACTTGTTTACTGTTCTCTGCCTGAGTATTGCTGATCTCTGTGTGCATTTGATTTTGAAGTTTTTAATTTAAGGTTTGGATACTTCTATTCTTATCTTTTTCTTATGTTGCATTTGTTTCGTTTTAAGTTATTAGTTCTGTTGGAGTTTTAAGAGGTCTTTGCTAGGGTCAGTTAGAAAAATTAAAAAAGAATTCCTTTGCAGACAGTGAATAAAATCCAACTTATTAGTTAGAGGAGCTGAGAAATAGCATTCCCCATTTAACTAGAAATTTTTGGAGGCATCTTTATTTAGCTGAAGTAGTTGTTTGACTTGCTTGTTGCTCTGTGCCTGACTATTGCAGATCTTTGCCTGCATTTGGTTTCAAATTGAAGCTTTTCATTTCAGGTTTAGTTATTTCTATTTTTTATCTTTTTCTTATATAGCACTTGTTTTGTATTAAGTTATTTGTGCTGTTGGAGTTTTGAGAGGTCTTGGCTAGGGTCAGTTAGAAAAGTTAGAAAATAATTATTTTGTAGACAGTAAATAACTTCCAGCTAATTAGTTAGAGGAGCTGAGAAATGGCATTCCTCATTTAACTAGAAATTTTTGGAGGCATCTTTATTTAGCTGGAGTACCTGTTTGACTTACTTGCTTGTTCTCTCCCTGACTAGTGCTGATCTCTGTCTGCATTTGATTTTTGACGTTTTTCATTTAAGGTTTGGTTACTTTTATTTTTATCTTTTTCTTATATTCCATTTGTTCAGCTTTAAGTTATTTGGTCTGTTGGAGTCTTAAGAGGTCTTGGCTAGAGTCTGTTAGAAAAGTTAAAAAGGAATTCCTTTGCAGACACTGAATAGCTTCCAGCTAATTAGATAGAGGAACTGAAAAAAAGCATTTCTCCTTTAACTAGAAATGTTTGGAGGATCTTTATTTTGCTGGAGTACTTGTCTGATTTGCATGCTCTTCTCTTCCTGACTATTGCTGATCTCTGTCTGCATTTGATTTTGAATTGAAAATTTTCATTTAAAGTTTTGTTACTTCTATTTTTTAACTTTTTCTTATGTTGCATTTGTTTTGCTTTAAGTTATTTGTTCTGTTGGAGTTTTAAGAGGTCTTGGCTAGGGTTAGTTGAAAAGTTAGAAAATAATTCCTTTGCAGAGAGTGAATAACATCTAGCTAAGTAGTGGGAGGAACTGAGAAACAGCATTCCTTATTTAAATAGAAATGTATGGAGGCATCCTTGTTTAGCTAGTGTGCTTGTTTGACTTGCTTACTGTTCTCAGCCTGGCTATTACTGATCTTGGTATGCTCTTAATCTTTCCCACCCACCAACACAACTGTTGTACTTTTAAACATTGTGGCTTTTGAGTTGCACACCACTACTATGAATCTGATTTTGGAATCTCCTCCCAGTCCCATCTCATCAGCTCATTATACTGGGTATGGAGAGATCATTTGGGAAGGACTACCCCCTTACTCTCTTAAACTTTAATTATTTTCTGTTTCCTCCCTTCCCACTTACTTAAAAAAATAATTTGTGCTTTGTTCAGATGCTTTTAGTGTATCTGTGTCTCTTCCTACTTTATTACTTTATTTTGCTTTTTGCTGCTTGCTCTTAAAGCTAAGTTGCATTTATTCTGCTGCATTTATTAGCCCAATTAAATTGTAACTTTTATTCTAAGCCTCTTAGTTTTGATTTAAGCGCTTGGTGTTAAAACTAGTAAACTTACGTAAGGAAGGTTTGCGGTCTACTCTTTTGTGACAGGAGAGGTAGCTTACATCCTTCTAAGCTGGGAATTGCTGGTTGAAGACTTATGTCTATTATTCTAAAAGTGTCTTAGTTCTAATGTAAGCGCTTTTGCATCAGGCCATTACTTTACATTAAGAAGGGTTGTAGTTTACATTCCTGTGGGTGGTGAGGGTAGCCTCCACCCTTCTGAGATGGGAATTGCTGGTTGAAGGCTTATCATGCCTGTTATTCTAAGTGTCTTTGGTCTGGTTTAAGCACTTGGGGTCCAAACCAGTTATTTTGCATTAGGAAGGCTTGTGGTCTACACTCAGAGAGGGAAGCCTCCATCCTTCTGAGCTGGGAATTGCTGGTGAAGGCTTATTGTACCTGTTATTCTAAGTGTCTTTGTTCAGGCTTAAGCACTTGGGTTCCAAACCAGTTATTTTACATTAGGAAGGTGTGTGGTCTACACTCTTGTGGGAGGAGAGGGTAGTCTTCACCCTTTTGAGCTGGGAATTGCTGATGAAGGCTAATTGTGCCTGTTATTCTAAGTGTATTTTGTCTGGTTTGTGGTCTACACTCTTGTGGCATTACTGTCTAGACCGATTTTTTTTTAACTATTAGAGCATCTAGTTTGATCATAGCTGAGCATTGCTCATCACGTTGCTTGTCTTATTGACTTGTTCAATATTTAAGTTCTTTTCACTCACTCTAGTAGATCAGTGGCCATGAATATGCACTTCCTGACTCTCTATCTTTGGTCAGTTTGGTTGAGATGGGTATTCTGAGTCATTGTAGCAATTGCTTCATATACAATGACAACCCACTTATTCTTAATGAAACTCTGGAGGCAAAACTCTCTCATACAACCATAACTAATCTTATAGCAGTTGTCAGTGACACTTGCTCCACACTTACTGCACATGGTAAAGACCTTACACATAAAACTACTTATGCAGAGGCACTTACAGGTAACCTTCCTAAAACACTAAGACCACCTGCACAGTACATTCAAAAAAGGGTCCTCAGTCATCACATAAACACTCCATTATGACACCAACTACAGCTACACATAGTAACACTGTATCCAATGCCTCCACTGCTAATCCCTTAAGGCAATCCAGCACACAGCCAAATTTCCTGGTCATTGTTGATTCTATGGTGAGGCACACTGATGTCACCCTCAGCAGACTGAGTAAGGAGAGAGGAGTCATGGTTAGCTGCATTTCTGAGGCTAGGATCTGTGAAGTGACACAGGCACTCGGGTCACTGAACCATAGTACCAGTATGACTCTGTCATAGTCCGTGTGAGTGTTAATGCCCTGGGACATACCTCCCTTTACTATATGAAGTAAGACAAGATTGAGATCACTGATTATGTGTTTCAGGCAAGTATGAGCCTAGCACTGTGCAGCACACTACCTTCACCAAGGATGATGCCACTTTACCACAGAAATTGATTGATATTAACAATCGGCTTAGCTTCTGAGTGGTACAGTATTTGACAGACTGGGATGACGTGGCTGACAGACCACACTGCTTTGCCAGGGACAGTCTGCACTTACCCCCTCTAGGCTTTTAGATATTGTCAAAGATATTTTCATCCCCCATAGTGTAATGCCAAACTGATAAACCTACCGACTTAAATGAATCTATGAAGGAATATCTGAAGGTGGCACTACTCAATGCTAAAAGTCTTAACAAGAAACTCCATTCCCTGCATGCCTTCTTCTCCCTGGAGGGTGCAGGCATCTGTGTAGTAATGGAGACATGGTTTAAAGTTGCTGAGAGTACCCCAGCAATGCCAGATTATAATGTTTTCACACATTTAGACCAGCTGCTGCACAGCAGGGAACTAAAGGTGAGGGAGTCTCAGTCTATATTAAAACCAGTCTCACATCCAGACTGGTTAAAGTGTATGACCCACTGGAACTCATACATGTACCGCTCACCATAAACAGGGGGTGCAGTACCATATCCTTGCAACATATAGGTCCCCCTTCATGTCCCTGGAAACCCATACTACCTATCTCAGTGTGTTAGAGTCCCTAATCATTCAACCCAATATGGTATTCATGGGAGATCTCAACTACCCCTCTATTGACTGGGAATCCTACACCACTTCTAATGCACAAGCCCAGTGATTCCTAATCTTTGTTAATACCAACATCCAGGAACAGTTGGTCCGTTCTTCTACCAGGGGTACAAACTTCCTTGAACTTATACTCACAAACACAGACAGCCAATGTTCCTCACCCAATGTAATATCTTCGCTCATCAGATCTGACCATAAGGCAATATTACTTAAAATAAAAATTAAATACGGGGATCCAACAAAGCCAAAAACTTTAGGAATTATTCTAAGACTAACTTCTCTCTACTAAACAACATCTTGGCTAAATTCCAAGCATTCCCAACCCAGTAAACACCATGGAATACACTGAGCTATTTACAAAATCTCTTTATAGTCATATTGATAGATGTATAGGCTAAGCTGTGCCCACTCATATTAAGAATAAAACAAACTCAAAAGACAAGCCACCCTGGTGGACTTGCACTATCAGTTGGTTATACAACAAAAACAAAAGTAATCTTGGTCAAGCGTAGGAGGTAGAAACCGATACATAACAAAAGCGCCTTGATGAATCTAAACAGGCAGTTAAGAGGATTAATTAATACTTCAAATGCTAAATTTGAAGAAAAATAGCTTCTCAGGCAAAATATAACCACAAAGCTTTCTATAGCTATATCCGTAACCTCAGAAAAAATACACAACAATGCACAGAATTTATTGTAATTGGCATCATCCACACTGAAATGTCGAACATTGCCAACATTTTTGGCTGACAGGTGCAGCTCAAATCCCCCCCCCCCCCAAATAGTACAGAGGAAATATCACATAACATAATCCCCCCAACCATTACTAGATAACAGGTCATTAATGCACTTTCCATGGCAAAAAATACTACATTGATGGGCTCCAATAGCATTCCGGGATATTGAATAAATAGCATGAAACATGACTTCTCTGGTCAACTTGAATCACTTTTTAACTGAGGTCTTCAGTCAGGTTTTGTGCCCAAGGAATGGAAGATGGCTACAGTCATTCCCCTGCACAAAGGAGATCCAACCACTGATCCAGGTAACTACAGATCCATAAGTGTTACCAGTCTCATATGTATGGCCATGATAAATGAGGACACAGGTAACCTGCAAATGCTGGACCAATCACAGTTTGGTTTTGTTAAAGGAAGGTCATACCTATTAAATTGCGTCCATATTACAACATTGAAGCTTTAGCTAATCAAATAACTAAAGCTCGATCTTGTAATATCGACAGGTAAACTTGCCGAATGGCCGATTCTACCAAGGGAAACACTTCCCTTGGCCAAATCAAAAAATGAAATTTACATCTGAAATCAAGTGGAGTGCTTCACCCCCCCACACCTCCCTACCTAAATATACCAACTCCGAGATCACTTCAAATTGGAGAAATGGGCATACTCCACAGAACGGCCAAGGGAAGTGTTTCCCTGGGTTAAATCGGCCGTTCAACAATTTACGGTTTCGATATTACAAGTTCGAGCTTTACTTATTCGATTAAGTAAAGCTTCAATCATGTAATATAGAAACATTAAATCTGGTGGATTTTTTGAGAGGTTCACCAAAGCATTGCTGAAGGTAAGACTGTGCACACACCTTACCTCGATCTGGCTAAGGCTTTTGATAAAATGCCCCACTCAGGCATTATAGATAAGCTCACTAATCTAGGTATAAATCCTTTTAACACCCTCTGGATAGCCAACTGTCTCACTAATAGGACCCAGGAGTTCAAAATACGTGAGGCTACCTCCACCAAGAGGCCAGTCATTAATGGAGTCCCTCAGTGCTAGGTATTAGTCTTGCCCCTTTTTGGGAACTACTTCTCTGAAATGGAAGCAAATACTGAAGGTTTATGGCTGAGTAAGTTTGCAGATGATTACAAGCTGGGGGTTATCATAAACTCCCCTGCAGATACTAGCTTTCTTCAAGAAGTTGTATGTCTGTCTAATAAATGGTGCCAAATCCATGGTTTTAAACTCAGTGCTAAGAAATGCATAATTGTACCCTTTGAGAAATCAACCATCCTGGCTAATTATCATGTTGATAATACAGCTCTAAGAGCTGACCCAGTGGTCAGGGATCTGGGTATGCATGTAGATAGCAGCCTTACCTTCGAACACCATATGGCCACAATAGTGAGGAAATCCTTTTATGTTGCGCAACTTATAAGTAAGTGTTGGGCATCTAGGTCCATAGAGGTCATTATCCCACTGTACTCTGCCCTTATCAAGCCAGTCATAGAGTACAATGCTCATTTTATTATGTACCTGACCAGACATATGCAGCAACTAGAGCGACCTCAAAGGTTCCTTACAAAAAGAATGCAAGGTATAACAAACTTGCCTTATGCAGAGTGGGTTAAAGCCCTTTACCTCTGTTCAGTCTCCTATAGATTCCTGAGAGGTGATCTATGCCTGGCTTACAAGGCATCCATAAACCCCACACTTACGAATCTCCTACGTATTCATAAGTCAAAGGGTACCAGAAATAGAAGGTCTAGGGACCTGAATTTTGTCTGTGACATAAACAGAACATGCTGGAGAGATAGATGTGTTTCCCAGAGACTGCCCCTCTTATGGAAAAGGCTTCCATGTAAAACTGAGTTTGTCTATTACCCAGTTTAAACACAATCTAGACAAGTAGATGGGGAATAGGAAATTTACACTAGGCCTGGCACCCATGACTCATATGGACAGATGTAGCTTATAAATGCCCGGGCCTCTGTGTCCTATTAGGAAGTTAGGACATCATTACTTTTTTGGGAAAACTTGGCTAGGCTTAGAAAGGCCCCTTAGGTTATTAGTCTAGTAACCGTCTATGAATTTATGAATAAGAGACCCCTTGCCAGACATTACTCTGTCCCCAGATATTTTACATAATAGGGAAGTTCATAAGGAAACAGAAGCTTCATCCCAGAGCTGATAATCAGATTATAGATGTTATAAGACTGATGTTGTTTCCTTGGCTAACAATGTTCTCAGACAGCTAATTCTGGTGGTTGTGTTCCCATACATGGCTCTAGTGCTAGTACTCTTTCAGAGAATTATGAAGATAATGGCGATTTCCTAGTTGACACTGAATCCAGTCACTCTGATTCTTCAGAAGGTGAACCTGAGCTTAAGTCCAAACAAGTGTTCACATTTCCTTAGGTGATTGCTAGATTTAGTAATGTCTTTGCTTGGGAGCAGTCTGGAACTAATACAGAGCTTGGCAGGGTATATATGTTCATAAATTCTTAAGTTCAAGAATGGTGCCCTGTTCCTAAGGTCTTCATGGCACACATTCTTCTTAAAAAGAGGGTTGAAAACTTCTGAGCCGACCCATAAATTCATATTTAAAAAAAAAAACCAACATTAAGTGAAGATCGTACAGAAAATGGTAAGCAATTCAATGAAACAGGTAAAGACTGAGTGATGAAATTTTGTATAAATTTGTCTATTGATACCAACTCTAAAATTTAAAACATTGTGCCTTGAACATCTAGACATATCCTGCGACTCCAAATTCAACAGAGTTCTGAGATCAACACTTGTCTTATGGGCAAGAATCATTTTGCCCCTATACTGTCCATAAAGTAATGAAATTGAATATATTAAGTCTATCAGAATAATTAATGTGAAATAAACCATGAATCTTTTTCATGAACTTTCTTTGAAATCTCTCAGTTCTTGTTAAATTCTTCTTTAAGTAAATACAGAAAATAGTTATTATATTTCAAGTAATGTATTATAAACATCTTATATAAACTGACCATAATGTCTATGTTTCTACTTGAAATTGTTTTTACAGGATACCCACTTGAAGTAATGATTTATTAATAACAGTGTTTAAATTTTTAGAAAAAGTAATGTCATTAGCAATTAGAGTTAATAAATCTTTATAATGGGTAACCTAATCCAAATACAAACATTGTAAGACTATATTCTGCCATAGATTTGGTTTACCAAAATACATAATCTTACATTTGCCATTACTGAAGTAAAGGCCAACATCTGATGCCCATTTACTAACCTTAACTACGTTTTAATTAAATTCCACAAAATCATTGTTATTAGATATAGCAAAACCAATTTAACAATCACCTGTAGATTTGTTTAACTAAAAAGACTTATTCAGTAGTGTTTTAGAAAACACCAAATTGAAGAGTATAGGACTGAGCGTGGAGCCCTGGGAAACACCTCTCTGAGTTTTCATTGCAGTGGAAGTATGCCCTTTCAAAATTACATATTGAGATCTATCTGAAAGCTTGTCCGATATTCATTTGATAATGAAAGGATTATAATCCAATTCACATAGTACTAGTATTTACATGCAAACATATATAATAAAGAGTCAAATGCTTTTTCAAAATCTGAATAGGCCACACCATGGGCAAAAAACAGCATCAACAGTAAGGGTAACTTTATCCCAAAAATCAATCAAATTAGTCAATACAGATCTTCCATTTACAAAGCCATGTTGACAAATGTCTGCAATATCGGGATGACTATCCTCACATTGTATAAGACCAATGATGCAGCTCTCAAAGCACTTACAGATTGTAGAGGTGGGACTCATTACCTATAATTATTTTTATCTGAAGCATTACCCTTCTTTAATATTAGTGTAATAATATTTTCCACAAAGGTAGAACTATTATTCTGCAGTAGTTTGGTAAAAATAAGAGAAAGAATGAGTATTAATATACTTTCCAATTTTTTAATCAGTATATCTGGTATATTCTCAACAAACTGATAAGGACGGAGTGAAGCAGGAAAAAGTATATCAATAAAACCATAGTTTATTCACTGGTGTCTAGACAGATAAGTGCTTTCGCTAAAAAGCATCATCAGATCTTTAAAACATTCACCTTAAAACAACATACTATATATGGGACTCAATGAAAGGGCATCCATCAAGCCAGTGCTAAGAAGACGTAGGAATATTAATAAGTATTATGAATATTGAGTAGCATTATTTTTTCCATATATACTATTTATGACAGTATGATTAGTTCAACATTAGTCTTTTTATCTAACATGCACACTCTTCAACATTTTATGCTAGTTATTTCTATGTATTCATTCCTTGCATATATATGTCCACAGACACATATAGTTTATTTAATGTTTGTACAAATATACATTTATAGGGACAGGAGATGCGTTGCACATATATATGCAGCACTTAGGTTTTTTATATATGAAAGCATTTTATATATTTTTGTAAAATATGTTTATAACAAGTATTGTATGCTGCAATGACTTGTTTTTAATATATAGTATTACTTGCAGTATCACTTTAAATGAATTAATTGGTTGTAAGTTTTGATTGGGCAATATATACATTGAAGTTGTATATATAGTATCTTGTTTTAAGGTGAATGTTTTAAAGATCTGATGATGCTTTTAGCGAAAGCGCTTATCTGTCTAGACACCAGTGAATAAACTACGTTTTTATTGATATACTTTTTCCTGCTTCACTCCATCCTTATCAGTTTGTTGACTTTATCTTTGCTTTATTAGGATTCGGCAACGGAGTGTTCATCAGGTTATTTGGCGGTCAGTTACTCATAACTTTATTAATATCTGGTATATTGTCAGGATCCATTGAAGTAATATTTTTAATTTTCTGCAAAGAATTGTAAATCATTGACTGCCTTATCCCTGGAACCACAGGGTTATGAAAGAAGTGTAAATGGCAAACTGTTCATCACAAGCTATTTTTATAGTGGTAGTATTCTTTAGGTTCTAGGTCTTAAACTGAATTTTATAAGTCAGAGTAAACATAGTAACTATTTCATTTGTAATGTTTTGTAAACATCTTACAATATCTCAGCAATCATTCAAATTACACACATATTGTCAGCAACATTTTATTCATCTAGAGAAGAGCTTTTGCATGAGGCTAAAGAGTTCTGTCTGTGTTAATTGGTTGTTGAGATATTTAGAAAAAATGTGAAAATTATATCTATATAAATTATCATAAAAACAACAGTTAATATCTAGTTACCTGCACTAGACAGAGGTCAAATATTAATGCAGCTGAGTTTGCCATCATGTAAGCTTTAAGATGAAATCCTTTAAAACCTTGTACACAGCATAGTTTTGGAATTATTGTTGTAAATATGAACAAGCAATATTTGACACCTAGAGGCATCAGTAGGAGTTAACTGCCAAATGCATGTAGAGGCATCACTCAGATGTAATGAGTTAATATTTCTTAAAGTACACAATATCCATAATCATTATCTTTCCCTGAAGCAGATATATTCCATTTGACCTGAAGAATATTCTTCTCAAAGTCCAAAAACCTCAAGTCAAATCTTTTGATGGTATGACACAGAGACAAATGGTTCTGTAAAGAGAATATAATGGAATTATGATCACAGTAACCTAAAGGTGGACCTATTTCCACACTAGTAATAACTTCAGGAATATTAGAGGCTACTAAATCTAATATATTATTGCCTCTAGTTCTCTCTGTCATGACCTGATTTAAATTTAATTATTTTTATTTATTTACATTTGGTAACTGGGTAGTGTCTGACTGGGCTATGAACAAGCCCATTTTCAGCAGAGACCCAGGGAGAAAAGCTCCCAAAAAAGTAGGTTTACAATACTTATACTAAGGTATGATAATTACAGCATTCAAAACATTGTTATGAAAGTTTACATAATAATGAATACAGTGTAAAAATAAGTTAATATAAGATGAAAAGTCACACCTTAAACCAGAAAAGTCAAATATGATATAAAACTACAGTAGAACTCAAAGAATATTTAGTTACATAGGTAGAAAAAACACAGTAGGCGGGAAGTGTGTTTGCTTAGCCAGGGACAGTACAGGAGCATAGCCAGTAATTGGAGAAATAATTTGAGAGCAGCTGTTTGAAGCTATGGGTATTAGGTATAGATAGCAAATGCTGGGGAAGGGAATTCATGTTTTGGCTATGGAGTAGCTATATAAAGAATCATCATAGGTGTTGTGGGTTTTGATGACTTTGAGAAAGTTTTTATTAGCAGACCTGAGTGAGGTAAGGTTGGAATAGGGTTGTACAAGGTTGGATAAGGCTGGGTAATAGTCATTGTTATGAATAACGGAGTGAGCAACTATTAGTTGGTTTAGGGCTAGTAAGTTTGGGAGTTCAATCCAGTTTAGTTTTTGGAGGGCTATACAATGGTGAGCTCTACGGGGAAGGTTTGTAGCAAATTTGGCAATTTTATTATAGCAAGCTTCTAGGCTATTTAGATCAGATTTGTGAAGATTTGTGAGCAATAGAGAAGGGTGGATAGTAGGTGAGTTCTGATAGTAGCAATTCCTGCATGGTTAGAAAGATATGGTTTTGCCCGGCAGAGAGCACCTAATTTTGTGTGGACTTTTTTGATTGTTAAAGCAATATGTCTGTCAAATTTTAGGTTACAGTCTAGGGTAACACCAAGGAGTTTAGTATATTTACCAGGTTCAATTTTTGTGCCATTAGAGGTGAAGATAGAGAGATGCTTTTGTTGGTTTTTATTCAAGGGACTAGAAAATATCATAAGTTTTATCTTGTTTGGATATAGAATCAGTTGGTGGTCTGAGAGATATTATTCAATGTTATGAAGGGCAGTCTGAGATTTTACTTGGAGTTCATTTATTGAGGGGGCAGAACAAATAAGGGAAGCATCATCAGCATATTGTATAATAAAGGCAGGTGATGCTGCAGTATAGAGATTATTGGTAAAGATAATAGAGACGTGAGAGCCTTGTGGGATGCCGACAGTGATGGGCAAAAGGGGTGATAGTTTATGTTCCCATAAGGTGGCTTGTTTATGGCTGGAGAGGTAGCTGTGGAACCACTAAAGTGCACTGGAGCTGAAATTGAGAGAGGCAAGTTTGTTTATGAGTGTTTGATGGGATACAGTGTCAAAAGCTTTTGACATATCAAGGAAGTTGGCAGAGACAATGTGGTTATTGTTTCTGAGGTGGTTTACAGTATTGGTGAAACTAAATAAGGCAGTGTTAGTACTATGTTTGGGGCAGAAGCCATGCTGAGTAGAAGATAGAAGGTTATGTGTTAGAAGGTGGTCTAAAGTTTGTTTATGAAGGCATTTTTTCTAAGATTTTGGCAAGTGGAGAAATTATAGCTATGGGCCTATAGTTTGAAAGTTCTGAAGTGCAGTCTCCTTTGTGAAGGGGTATGACATGAGATATTTTCCAAAGCAAGGGGACATACTGTTCAGAGATAGAATGGTTAATAAGAATAGATATAGGATAGGAGATTGATTTATCTGGAAGTTTAAGAAATTCACCAGGTAACTGATCTACAGCAGGAGTACATGGTTTTATTTTAGTTAAGAGGTTTTGTATATAATTAGTTGGGACTGGTTTAAGAGAGAAAGGAGGAGTATTGTGGTCAGAGGGAGGAGGTGGTAAGGAAAGTGTGGAATTGACATTGTTATTTAGTAATGAGTTGTTGGAGGTGATAAAGTGGGTACTGAATTGTCAGTAGTGCTATTAGTTGCTGGGGTGGAGTGGTAGGTCTTCCTGGGTTAAGGAGGAGATTTATTGATGAAAAATTAACAAGTCCAGAAACTGATTTCCATATAAATTATATGTACGATAGTCATACTAACTGATATTATCCTTAAAATCCCCAATAAGAAAAAGATTTCTTTTGGGTAAGATATTTATCAATACTATCTAGAAATGCTTTATGGGCTCTCTTATCCATACAAAGGTTACACTAGACCATCACAAATCTGAAGGTATATGACCTTACAGAGGACAAGAATCCCAATTATGTGGCTATCTCCCCTCTCTTACTGACCTTAGAATATGTTTATAAAGCTGCTTGCAAGGCACCTGTATCTATTCCAGCAGTCCTTAAAAAGGCTCAGAGAAAAGATACGGTCTCCTTGGAGATGACAAGCCTCTTTTCTCATTTGTCTGGTGACACAGAATATGGTTTCCCTGGCTGCCAGCTCAAATAAAAATTCATTGGCCTCAACTAATCCAATGCTCCTGATAAAGAGGGAAAATGGTTAGATCTTTAGGGCAAAGGATGCCTCTTTCTATTAATCTCTCCTTTAGAATGTTAAATTATCAAGACTATATAAGAAAATGTATTTTACACCATGTGTACAGTTTGGATGATTTTGCTGCATCCTTACCTGCATATCAAAAGTCTTATATGAATGAAATTGTTTCTAATTTGACTCAGGTTTCAAAACAAGCTTCTAGAGGTATACTTGAATGTGCAAATGCAGTCTCAAGAAATGTTGCTTTTTCTGTTGTATTAAGGTTGTGTGCTTGGTTATGTAATTACAACTTCTCTGATAATTTAAAAGCCAAAATGTTGAGTGCACCTTTAAATTCTGAATTGATGTTTGGGCGATCTCTTATACAGATTCTCAAACAGTGGTAAGATAGAGGAAAATTAATCTATGGTGTAAATAGGATGTTTCATGTATCCAGGTTCTCCCCAAGAAACACATTTTCCTTCTAGTGGCAGAAAAAAAATTCCCAGGGAAACAAAAGTCAGGGATCCAAAGTAAATGGCAAAAGGATAACTCTGCAAAACCAAACAAAAAGTATTCCTTTCACATTACAAGGTCTGGAGTTTTCCTTTATGTATTTTTTACTCTTTCCAATAATTTCCAAGGTACTTCTAAATATTCAGAAAGAATTACCAAAGATCATTTTGTTAACCCCCATTTGGCCCTGGCATAATTGGTTCTCCCTTTTAATGGAACTCACCAAGGGCAATTACCACAAGCTTTTTCACAGATTGGATTGGCTCGCACAGTGTCAGTGTGAATGGTACACCCCAGCTTAGAGCAATTGCTACTGACAACCTGGATAATTCTATTTTGATACCTTTTAGGTACTTGTTCTATGAGGATGTACTTCAGGTTTTTAAGAAGGCATGGAAACTTGCAACTTGAAAATCTTACAAGTGGAAAAGATGTTATACGTAGTGCCTGACCAATAGCAGAGGTCTCAAAAGAGTTTCAAACCCTCAGGTTTTGAAATATTTGTGTGACAACTTAGGGATAGTTTGTCATATGCTTCTTATATATCTGTTTGTGGTCAAAAAGTTTATTAAAAGAGTGGTGCATGTCAGATGCCCTCAAAAGAAAATTCCTCCTTCCTTGGATCTCACCTTTGTTCTTGAATAATTGATCTTGCCTTCTTTTGAACCTGCCTGTCAGGTTAATTTACAGTTCTTTACTTGGAAGACTGTTTTAATCATTGGTCTGACATCTGCAAGGTGATTCTCTGAGCTGCAAGCTCTCATGGGGGGCTAACCATATCTGATTTTTCATAAGGATAGGGGTGTGTTACACACAAATCCATCATTCATGCCTAAGGTTGTTTCTGGGTTCTTGAATCAAGCCATCAATCTTCCAGTATTCTATCCTGATCCACAAAACAAAGGAGAAAAGATTCTACATATCTTGGATGCACACATGCAGCTTGGGTACTACCTTGACAGAACAAAGCCCTTCAGGAATGCTGAACAGCTGTTTGTACTCTATAAGGGGCAAAGAAAGGTCATCCTGTTTTTAACCAACTATTGCACAATGGTTGCTCTCTGCTATTGTTTTCTGTTATTCCCACCATCATAAATCTCTTCCGGATAAGGTTAAGGCTCATTCGACTAGAGACTTATCCTCTTTGATGGCATATTAGAAAGGATGGACTCTAGAATCATTCTAGAGGCAGCAACCTGTTTCTGTGTTAATTCATTCTCAAAGTACTACAAACTGTTCTCCTTTTCATAGTCAAGAATAGGCTTCACTAGGACAGTTCTCCAGTGGCTCCTGGATCCTTATCATTCCACCTCTCCGGTAGGATGAGCTCAAGGAATCTACCCAAAATGCCACTGAGGCAGTGGGAATGATGAACATAGTACCTTTTCATAGGTCCTACATATTTGTAATAGTAGATATTCAAATTCCTAACTGCCTCAGTGGCAGCAGCCATCCGCCAGACTGTGCATAGCTGAAGTCGGTATCAACCTCGTTGATTCAAAGAGTTGTGATTTGTTTTTTATATGGTATGGTGATTGGCTACAAATTTACTCTTGCTAGCTGATTCTTGCTTCAGGTACTTTCCTCTTCTTTGTGGAAGTAAAAAAGTCTGAATACTCACTTTCTGTCACAGATGAAGATTTCCCTCTCAGGATATGATCAGCTAATCAGCTGCCACAGGAAGGGGGAGTCTGGGCATCTGAATGCTGACCAGTACTGGGTTATCTTGGCAGATAATCCACAATGCCAGTGAAGCAGGTAGGAATTTGAACATCTACTGTTACAGGTAAGTAAGACTTATGCAACTGTACTTATATGTAGGTATGGATGAAGTGGAGGTGGTGTGAAATAAGAGTCTAAGTGAAGAGGTGAGATAAGGTGCTGGAAGTTTGGATTGAAAAGGTTAGCAGAGATGGAAGAGAACTGGTGAGGGTGGGAGAAAAGCTTCTTGTTAAGAAATTAGCCAATAGAAGATTTGATGGGGGTGCTGGTATGATAATATGTTAAGGAGAATAACTGGAGCAATAGGAAAACAAGAGGGATGAGGTGAAACTTAGTATTTGAGATGGAGAGAATGGTGGTAGGAGAAGGGTTGGAAGCTATGAAGGGGAGTATGAGATGTGATTTGATGGTGCAGAAAACAGGAAAAAGTGTGTAGTTCAAAAGTTTGAGATGGGTAGGGAGTTCTACATGTTAAAGTGAGAGCATGTCAGTGGAGGGGTAAAATTTTAGGAAAGACAACAATAATGTAAATACAGATGTTGTGAAAAAAGAGTGTAGTTGTAGAAAAAAATGTATGAGGTGGGGTGTTGTGAGATGAAAGATAAAATAGTCTTGAGTGTGTCTTATAGGGGATGGTAAGTGAAGAGTGTAGCGAGATGTAAAGTGATTAAAGTAGACGGCAATATGATTGTTACAGGATGATCATCTATTTGTACTGTGGTAACGAAATATAAATTTTATATAATTATATGGATGAGAGAGAGATAAATAGAAATGGAGATGTAGTAGATGTGAAGAATTTAGTAGGTTTAAGGTGCTTGAAATATACAAGGGCGATGAGTTTTGTGTGGGGAGAAAGTTCCCTTGCACCCCCACAACTAATGTTATACATACACCAATGTTACATTTGCACAAACATGAAAAGGAGAGAAACATCCAAAAATAAAGGAGTCACTGCTTGTGTAGTTTCTGTGTCTGCATCAGTAGGATTTCAAGTGGCAGCATCATCATTTTGACTTGGGCACCTGACACTCAGGAAAGAGGAACAACCTGCAGAAACAGCATTTTTTAAATTATGGCTGTGGAAATATATTTGATCAGAAGAGCTGTTTTGTCATGATTCTATATTATTACATAAAAGAAGAAGTCTACAGAT
The DNA here is from genome assembly GCF_019279795.1 of Protopterus annectens. NCBI lineage: Eukaryota > Metazoa > Chordata > Ceratodontiformes > Protopteridae > Protopterus > Protopterus annectens. The sequence goes on from NC_056748.1 coordinate 753,246,497, forward strand.
AATGGAGTAAACAGAGAACAACAAAAACTAAGTCTGCCTACTGCAGGATGACAGAGTGCAAAATCCAAAAGCACAACTGTTTGTTATGGAGTCATTTTGAGATTCATAATGTAAATGCATCAGGTGACATTTCTTTTTATCATAACAGTAAAACTCTAATATAAATCAAATGTATGTTAGAATGTATTAGTTTTGATAAGTCCAACAATATTATTCTATTGTAAGCAATGTTTCACAGCAGTATGCATAGTATGAAGATACAAAGAGGGAAGCCTAACAATCTAACACCGAAACACTTTGCTTATTTGTTCATTGTACACAACATAATTATTTTGTTAAAGTGCAGATTGACTTTACTTATTAATAATTAATAACTTATGCACAAAGGCATACTTTAACATGTAGAGTGGTTTTATAAGGTCAAATCAAATGTGCTTCAAGGGGCAGAAAACAAGGGTGTGTTTTATATGGCTGATGTCACTAGTGAACAGAAGACATCTAATATATAATCATATATCTCACGCATTAGCACCATCATACCTTCTACCTTCACTAATTTACGGTGTCCCTTTATTAGCTAATCTTCACTCTTCCCTGAAGGCTAAATTAGATACATGCTATAATAAGATTGCTAAATCTGTCACAAAGAGCCACCATTATACTCATCACTGCATTGCCTTAAAACAATTACAATGGCTAGAACTCCCCCACTACCTACTCCTCCTCCAGCTCTCTTCTGCTCATAAACTGATGTACAAACCCCATGGCCGACCAGCATTCAGGTCTCTATTCACCCTGTACAATCCAGCCCAACCTCTTTATTCTGAGCACCAATATCTGTTCCAAACACACAAACTCAAACTTCCTGCAGGTCAGTTATTATACTTCTGGACAATTTCCAAAATTTGGAATAACCTTCCACTATCGATCCAATTACAACCAAGACATTCTAACATCAAAAGTGCCCTGCACAGTCACTTCTCCTCAATATGGATATGTAACTGTTCATTTTTGTCTTCAGCCATTACTTAAACCTAAGCTACTAATTGAACCCTGAACTCTGTTCTGTCTGTATCCAGTTTTTCCTCATTACTCCTTTATTATTTTATTTTAAAGTCCTATACATCTTTTATTCTAATTATACATTGTTTATACATTGCTTTATTCATGCATATTTCATTAATGTAATTACTTAAACTTCTTACACCTTTATGTACTCATTTTTGCAATTATGTATTTTTTTATGCATTACTTTTATGTATTTCTTATGCTTTACTTTTTAACTCTATGTACTTTTCTTTACTTTGAAGCTTTTCTCCCCGTGGCTCCACTGAAAATGAGCTAGCTTGACCCAGTGGACTTTCTCAGTAAACAAATGTCAATAAATGAATAAATAAAATAAACATTTCAGCTATGGTTCTAGCTATCTGCACACAAGAAATCTTATTACTGACTGGGTTATATATCAAGTACCCTTTTGTGTAAATCACATTGTTATTTACATTATTTACTAATCTGCAATAACTTAATTGCTGTACCAGATAAATAGAATAACATTCACACATTAATCCTTAGAGAGTTTAAATAAAGCCAAATCAGAATTTTATTTACCTGGATCATAGTGAACAGAGCTTGAGTCACAGGGTATGCGACCATCAGGATGGATGTGCAATGGAAACTTTCAGAGAAATAACCAAGGTACAAGCAGTCAAGCACCAAAGTAGCCAAGGCAAAAAAACAGAGTCCACCTACAAGAAACAAGTTCATTTTTAGAAAGATAGGAATATCATTCTCTCAGTTTTATTTTCTCAATCAAAAGAGATATGAGCATGTGCACATACATATTTTGGTGAATCAGCTAATCTCTCAGAATTCTTGCACATGCATTTGCAAGCAGAACTGGGTCTCTTCTTGAAGCTCCTGTCAGATAATTAAAAAATACTAGAACTAAAGACCAAAACTGGTCAATGGACAATACTTATTCCCAAAATAAATAAATCAGCAAGCAAATAAACAAATAATAAATTAGAAAGAAACTGCACTGCAAGAAACCAAAATTGCAAGCTGCAAATTGGGAAACTATTTACTTTATTAATAAGAAACAAACAAACAAGTTTTTTTTGTTTCAGGCAAACACGGCCTTCTTCAGGTTCCAGTGCAAATAAAACTGAGACATTTAAAATCTCACATTATGTAAAATTTTATGTACAATCAACACCTTGCTAATACTGCCAATGACTAATAGGAATATATTGAGACTCAATGTGAGAGTAATTTTTTTCAGATTATTTTTGGGATACAAGATGTACATGTGTCAGATGATGTTTCTAAACATCATAACAGTAATACTGAAATATAAATCAAATGCATGCTAGACTCTGCTGGTTTTAATAAGTACAATATTATTATTGTATTTTAAGCAATGCTGTATTGATTTATTTTGTGAAATAAATTATATATTGAATGGAAGGGGCTCTGCATATGAACACTAGACAAAAATAAATATAAATACTTTTCTTATTCACTAATGCATTATGTTTCTATTAATGTAAGGTTATATAATTAGTCTTTTGTGGTGCTGATATACTGCAAGAATATGTTGTCATTGCAGTTTCCTGCTTTTCCATTTGTGGTGTATATTGTTGGGGCACTTTTAACTGCTATGGTATTTAATATTCTACTTACTTGATAACTCCAGCAGTGTATCTAATTTATTGGTTCTGCCATAAGATTTCTTTTATATATTTAAAATGAAATCAATCTCCTGTTAGTTTAATTTTCTACATCTTTCTCTGGGCTTTATTTACATTTTTAGAAATGCCACATTTTTAGGGGAAATACAGACATAAAAACAAGTGTGAGTGTTTTATACAGATTCATACTAATCTGTAATGAAAGAATGTGTGAGACCTGGGTACTCAGGTTGACAATCTCACATTCGACCATAATGTAGCAACAGTAGCCAGAAAAGTCTCTTAATTGGTTCATCTCATAAGTAAAGGGATTGCATCCAGAAAAAAGGAGGTTATTACCTCTCTATACTCATTGCTCAATATACCAATAATTGAGTATAACCCCCCCATTTCGTATGTACCTCTCCAAACATCTGCACCAACTGGAAATGCCACAAAAATACCTCAGAAAGAGAATCCATGGCCTCCAACACTTGTCTTATGTGGACAGGCTCACGTCATTATCACTCTACTCGGTATCTTACGGATTGCTCAGAGGTACTCTGTGTCTCACCTACAAGGCAATCTAGGACCCTGCCTCCAAGAGATGCTCCATATCCATAAGTCTAACTCCTTGTACATTACCTGGTCAAAAGGCCTAAATCTAATATGTGACATCAACAAAACCTGCAGGAGAGACGGGTTTGTCTCCCAGAAGCTGCCTTGTCTCTGGAATAGACTTCTCATACATGTCAAACAGAGTACCTCACTGACCCTCTTCAAGCACAACATATATTTCATTTCAAGTGTTAGTTTCTGTAGTTCTAATTGGGTATTGAGGACGTCAGCATGAAACCGATTGTCCTTTGCTGCTTCCTGTACACTATCATCTCCTGCCAGGGTGTCTCCAGGATGCTTTACAAAAACAAAAAAGCTGACACCATCTGGTCTTTGGACATCTGAGCATGCTGGATTCCTTTTGGTTTGCTCTCTTGTCAGCTGTGCCACTGATATTTTAGCACAGTATCAGAAGAGCTCATTTTGATCTTCCTTCATAAACTAAACTGTTTAAAAAAATAAAATAATTGCTGTGCACAACCAAATCTCTGTATATTTTAACTTCTGTCTGAGAAGGTATACACACACACACACACCTTTAGTATCAAACCAGTTTTAGATTGAATACATTCAATTTCACGTATCTTACCAAAAATGCCCATTAAAATTATATCGATAGCAGCATGGATGCAGTTTGCGTCCTACCAGTTCCCATTGAAATGTCATGATTAACGGGTCACTGCCATTAAAATGTGATAGTTGGTACATAGAGGTGATTGAATCCCAAATGCCAACCATATATGTCAGGAAAGGTGCCAGCTGACACCAGAGGAATGCTGCCTTGTGTCGCACCACTTTTACTCAACAGGTTAAAGAACAAGGAAGAAAATATATACATGTCTACCTCAATAATCAGTTTACAAGATGTAACCTGACCTTAGGAGCATAAACAGAAAATGCACTGTTGTCTTAGCAATGCGTTTTCAACATCTACCCCAGTATTGTAGTGCACATAGGCCAACATCAGAAGTTAGTCTTTGACCTAATATTCTAGGCTTCTTGCTCACTGCTTTCTCTGTGAAACACAGTGTCTTCCAATGCCCCTTACCCATGGCAACTTGCTTACACACACACACACACACACACACACACACACACACACACACACACACACACACACACACACAATCACACACATGCATGCATATGTATATATACACACACACACACACACACACACAAAATTCATAGAGATGCCTAGCATATTTCTACTTGATTCTTGAGATGTTAGTTCTGCCTCAACTCTGGGATTGCACAGAGACCTCCATTTACCTGCTGCCCTATTTTCAACTAAGCCAACTATGAAATCATACACATTAATATTTTCACTCACTTATAGTAGGCCCACATGTTCTAGTTGAGTGGAAACTGGGAGTCACAGCTTGTTAACCAGTGGTAAAGTCCCATTCAGATAAAAAAAACACAGTAATACATAAATAATAATGATCAACCACAAGAGCTTGAAAGTAAATAAACTTCATTTAAACAAAAAGGCAACAATACAATTAAAGTTAAAATAGACAAAGAAATGAAAAACAGAAAAACAGTTAAACACACACGAATATTTAAAGCATATATCTTAGCTATCTATATGTGTCAAATTTTATCTAACAAAGTGTAACAAACCCTTTTTTGTTTTGTGTTCTTAGAAGTTACTAGGCAGAAACTGCACAGAGCAAACATACAGGGAAGAGGTCATTCAGTATCTTCCAAGGAAAAACAAGACAAGAGAGAGAGAGAACAAAGACTAAACCCACATGTTATACATTCCACTTCCTCAGTTGTACTTGTATCATTTCCTATAGAAGAAATATTTTCCTTAGTTGTTTTGCTTGCTTGCTTTGTTTTTGATTGTTTGTGTACCACAGCAAAAGTAACTAAAATACTTTTGCCCCCTCTAAATTACAAGGGTTTCATTACAATAGCCAAGAGACATTAGGTAACACCGACACACAGGATGACAACATACATTTCTCAATTCTCTGAATTTTAAAATGTTTCTTTTCACAATTCTAGTTAGCTACTTCTTGGAAGAGGACTGCACTTACAGTTTATGACTTGCTAGCTTACTGAATGTTGAAAATTACTTCTACAGAGAGATACTTCCATTTCCCTTCCTTACAACTCCTTTCATAATTAGAAAAAGATCACAAAGTTCCACATGTTAGAAAGCAAATGTGTTACTAGTAGGAAATGAGAAACACAGAAGGAAACATGCAATAATATTTTTAAGACAGTTTTCCTTAGCCTAGCATCAGTCCTTGCACCTCAATTATTTAAACTAGCATTTTATTTTACACTTTATACTACATTTTCCCATCTTCTTGATTTTTCATTCTGCATCAAGTGGTTCTGTCCATTCAATTAGAATAAGGATTATCTGAGCTGCTGCTTATTTTTAAAGTTTCTGACTAATCAGTAACTCCTTTGATTTAGATTCTACTAAGCAGGTTGACATGGACAAAGTTTGTTTAGTTTAAAGAGAAGGAATACACAAGTTTCAATTTGGACAGAGTACACATTTTGTTATTAAAATATTCTCCTTGACTTCTGCACAGACAGAAATATCAGATTTTGGACTGTTATGGCTTCCACCCTCACTGTACAGCTGCAGCTCTACAGGCTAAGTAGTTCAATAACGGCAGATGGAAGAAATATGGCAGGTCTATAATTGACTTGCTGACTATGTGTTTTCTTGGCCAAAACACTAAAATGTAATGTGTCGTGTGGTTGTTATTTGTTAGGAAAAGCAGGGATACAAATTCTTAAAGAAAGAATCACAACATTTGTCCTCCCTGAGGAGGCTCAACAGATCAGAAGTGTCACATGGTAAGAAACTCACTCTTAAGATGTACTTTACCTATATTTGGCAATGTAGATTTTTTTATAAGAAAGAAAATATATTCTGGACTGAGGGAAGTGTAATGTTTTTTGATGTTGCTGCATATTTGGCATTGCAGATGTTTTATAGGGAAGAAAATCCACTCTAGAATGAGAAATGTAATGTTTGGGAGTAGCTATAAGCCTACTCAGTTTACTGTGGCTGTAATCTTGGTACTTTAGTGCTGCTGCCTATAGCAAGATCAGGACATAATCTTTTTGTACAGCACTGCAGTGCTACTAATGTAATATCATTTTGGTGTTACAACAGCTTTCTCAGTGTGATTGATTGCACAAGGATCTTGTAAACAGATTCAGTTGCATTCACAGAAAGCAGCAACTATGCACTATAAATTAGTTCAGAACTATATTTCTGCACATGTGAAGGTCCATGTCCATCAAAACAGCCTTATGTTTTCACAACATGTAAGCCAACTACTTCCACCGGCCTTTGTGGAATGATGAACAGGAGGAAAATGCCCATGCTAGTACTAGTGACAGCAGAGGACATGTCACAATGGTGGAGGCAGCAGTGCCCTGCAGTACCTTCCTTATCTGTGCAGCTACATTTCTGGCAAGATTGTGAAAGTAATGCCAATATAGTGAAACAGGACCATTCTGACAGCCTCCGTAAAATTGATAGGCACTTTGGCAATTGCCAGTGACTAACAGCACCAATACAGATCAGAGTGCTTCCTACCTACACAAAGCCCAAATGAATTACTTTTAATACATGTATACCACAGTAGCAGGAAGTGTAGCCTCTGTCCTTCTACTAGCTCCTTCTCCACTGCATGCAGCAGTTAGTGGACATGAAGGAGAGGTGTACCAGGGCAACTAAACAATATGTCTTCCATGGACTTTGGAGGAATACCTGCAGGTCATACCTAGGCCATATTTTCACTGAAGCAGGATCATCTTGCACTATATAACAGGAACATATAAAGAGCTGCTGGCAATTAAGCCCAATTTCTTAGCATCCTGCCAACAGGATCTAACTCAGCCAGACAGGATGGAGCAGTAAATTCATGTGCGTGTGTACCTGTTCATAGACCACTGGTAAGAGCAGATGCTATTCCTTACAACCACCACATCCCACCAGTACTGATGATATATTTATTTGTCATCCTGTTACCACATCAACCACATTTCATCTGTACTGTTGATAAGTGTTTATCATCTTGTTACTATCACTACCACATTGTACCTGTACTAATGACCAGCAAATTGATAATCCTGTTACCACCACCACATCTCACCTGTTCTGATGCTATATATATGTATATATGTTTGTAATTCTGATACTATCACCACTGCATCACACCTGCAGTGATGATATATTTATCTGCAATGGTGTTACCATTATGACCATATCCCACCTGTACCGATGATACATTTATCTATAGTCCAGTTACCACCACATCCATGTCCCACCTGTACTGATGATGTGCTTATTTTTATATCCTGTTACCACCTCCATCTCCCACCTGCACTAAGGATAAATATATTAGCAATGTTATTACCACCACTCTATCCCACCTGTATAGATGATAAAGCTATTCATAAACCTGTTGCTGTCATCATCACATTGAATCTGTTCTGGTGATAAGTGTATTTGTAATGGTCTTACCAGCACCACCACAATCCACCTGTACTGATGATATATTAATTTATTATTTATTTTATTTTATTTTACATTTGTTGACCAGGCTAGTCTAACTGGATACATGTCCTTTTTCAGTAGAGGCCCAGGGAGATAAGCTCCAAGACAGAACAATGAAATTAACAAGATAACAAATAAGGAAACATTAAACAAAAAAAATCATATTTACAATGCATATTACAGGTTATCACAGTAAATTCAGCAGTGCAGAATACAGGCATAGCATAGCATGCTAGTACAAACAAGATGTTTTAGAGGGAGATAGTATTATGGTTAATAAGGACGGAATTACAGTTAATGAGTAGAAGGGGTAGGAAGAGCAAAGTATTAAGAGATACATAACTAGTCAGGCTTAGTACAGGGGCATAACCACTGTGTTCTGAGGAACACTTTCAATTTGTTTTTGAAGCATGATACTGAGGGAAGTGAGGAGAGTTCACTGGGGAGGAGATTCCAGGCTTTTCCTACAATATTAGAAAAGAGGGAGTCACCAGCCTTGTTGTTTGGTTTAGTGGTATGTACTAGAAGTCTCTGTGAAGACCTTAAGGATTTCAGGTTGTTATAGGGAGTGATGAGTGTGGATAGAATAGGAGTTTTGGAAGGTTTGTAAAAAGTGTTGTGGGCTATAGCTAGTTGATGGAATTTAATCAGATTTTGTAGTTCAAGCCATCCCAGCTGCTTTAAATTAATGCAATGGTGGGTTCTAAATGGGTTGCCTGTAGCAAATCTGGCAATGTTATTGTAAGACATTTCCAATTTGCTAAGATTATTTTTAGATAGATTAGTAAAAAATGGGTGAGGCATAAAGAAGTGAAGAGATTAGATGAGGGTGTGCTATAGTGGTTTTAGCTGAAGGTAAGAGGAAGAATTTTACCCTATAGAGAGAACCAAGTTTTTTGTCGACAGTTTTTATAGTATTGTTAATATGGATATCAAAGTTCAGACTGTTGTCAATGGTGATACCCAATAGTTTGGTGGTTGGATCAGGGGATATAATAGTTTTATTGGTAGAGATAACTGAGAAATCAAGAGGAGAGGACTTATTGGTGGGAGAGAAGAGGAGGAGTTTAGACTTTTTGGGGTTTAGGAGAAGGCATCTATGTGTGAACCATTGTACAACTGTGTTAAATACTTGTTGGGTAAGAGATTGAAGTTCAGAAGAGGAGGTGGCTGAGCATATCAGTGTGGAGACATCTGTATATTGTATGCATGTGGCTTGGGGGATGGCAAGGTGAAGGTCATTAATAAATATGGAAAAAAGTAGAGGTCCTAGGATGGACCCTTGAGGGACCTCAAGTTTGACAGGCAGGTGAGTGGAGAGAGACTTGTGCCATAGTACGGCCTGTTGTCTTTTATCAAAGTAGGAGTGGAACCGCTTTATAGAAGATGTATCTAGTGAGAGGGATTTCAGTATTTTGATGAGAATTTGGTGATTTACCATGTCAAAAGCTTTAGACAGGTTAATAAATAGTGCTGAAGAAAGCTTGTTAAGATTGCGGTTTTTGTTGATACAACCTGTGAAGGAAAAAAGGGCAGTACTAGTGCTGTGTGAAGGTCTGAATCCATGTTGACAGTTGGAAAGTAAATTATTTTGGGTTAGATGGTCAAGTAATTGTCTGTGAATGCATTTCTCCATGATCTTTGCCAAAGGAGAGAGAAGGGCAATGGGGCAGTAGTTGGAGAGTTCAGTGGAGTGTCCACCTTTATGGAGGGGGATAATATGGGAGATTTTCCATAAACTGGGGATATGACTTCCGGTAAAAGTTCTGTTGATCAGAATAGAAATGGGATAAGCAATAGCTTTGGCTGATTGTTGTAGGAATTCAGCAGGTAGTTGGTCTGCTGAGGGTGAGCATGGTTTTAGTTTCTGTAGAAGGGTTAGAATATTTGTTGTTGGGACAGGTTGAATATAAAAAGTAGGGGGTAAGGTTGATTTATAGGAAGGTAGAGTGAAGTTATTAGGTGATAGTTGACTAGCTAGTGTTTGTATAGCATTAGTAAAAAGGTATTGAAAGCATTAGCTGTATTCAATAGATTTTTATGGTCAGCATTTTGAGGATTGGAGTAGTGGATTGACCTGGATGGAGTAGTTGGTTAATGCTAGCCCAAACTTTTTGTGGGTTGTTTTGATTAGCTTGTTGGGATTGTAGGTAGTAGTTTCTTTTATCAGATATTATAGCTTTCTTGGTTTCATTTCTTAGCTGTCTAAATGTTAGTTGGTCTATAGGGTTTTTAGACTTCCTCCATTTTGCCCAAAGTTTGTTTCTAAGATTTATTTTATGTTTGGTTTCTTTTGAAAGCCATGGAGCAGATTTGGTTTTAATTCTAAATATTTATTTGTAATCATGTTACCACTTCAACCACATCCCACCTATACCGGTGATAAATCTATTTGTAATCCTGTTACCATCACCAGAAAGTTCTACCTGTACTGATGATGTATTGTTTTGTATACCTGTTACCATCACCACCAAATCCGACCTATACTGATGATAAATTTATTTGTAATCCTGTTACCATAACCATATCCCACCTGTACTGATGATAAATATATTTGTACTGATGTTACGAGCACCAACACGTCTCACCAATACTGATGATAAAATATTTGTAATCCTGGTTTTGGCTGTTTCTAGCAAAATAAATACATTTATTCATTAAAAAAATTAAAAAATATACTGCATGTTTTTTCTTGAGCTACTGTTCGTTACCATACTACATATTCTTTTAATCAAATATTAATGTTCTTAAAAATAAATAAAACTTCTTTATTTTCATTTTTATTCTAATTTTTATCTGTAGTACAATCATATGTACATTTTGACTATAACCCTTGCTTTATTTACTGTACCATATATATTTTTCAATACCATTTGTAACTTTGCTTATTGTACCATTTTCATTTGTAACTTTAATTGGGAGCTTTTCTACCTGGGTCTCCACTGAAATGGGCTACTGGCCGGGTCAAACACTATCCGATAATCAAATGTAATAAATAAAATGCATATTTTACAAGTAATGAATTCCAAGGTAATAATTAAAGGAACTGTGCAATTAAAAAGTTATCTTATAAATGATGACCCAGAAAGTTCCATATCTCCTTATTCTGTCTCTTTAACCACAAAAGGTATCAAATGTTGAAGGTTTACTTCCTTCTGTATACTCAAACATAAGATAACCAGTCAAATAAGGGGACACTGATGTGCCAAGTGGCAAATAAATTTTCATTTCTCCATATATCTGACTAGTGTTTCATGGACAGGGAATAATAGCACATTTTCTAGTCAGTCACACAAGATATTAGCAGTCTATTTGTGCTGCATTGTATATTGTAAATGGTGCCTAAAGTAGTAAATGTTTAGTGCATCTTATTGTGTATTTGTTTCTTAACATTTTCCAGCTGTTTCTATTCCTGACACAACAGTTTCTGAAATGTATCTTAATAAGACAGGCAGTATTTTGTAATTAGATGAAAGGTTTATTCCTTTGTATCTGTAATTCAGCAGGTAAGGCAAAAAAAATGAGCTTGCACTGACTCAACTTCTTTTATTTACTTCTTATGAGCAGGTGTTCTAGTATTTGAAGAAATAAAAAATGCAATAAGCATTATACTTTAACAAACTTGTCCAAATTCTTTTGTGTGCATGTGGTGCTTTTTGTACTCTAGTACAGTGTCTTATTTGTTTCATCTTCTTATATTTTTCATTAGTTTTTGTTAATATTCTATTGTATTGTGTTCAGTTAAGAGTTGTTTTAATGATAAATTTATTACATTTGTTGAACAGATACATTCCAATGAGTCTATAACCTGAAATACATTCCATTGAGTCTATAACCTGTTTGTTCATGGGAAATCTGAACTAATATTTATACCTAATTGGAGACACTTGTCCATATACTAAAAAAAAAACTTCTGTACTCTTAAAAGACAAGTGTAGTGGGAAAGCTTTTCTTTTATTTTTCCTTTAGTTCATCCTCGTTTAAGCATGTAGCTCCCACTGCAACACTAGTGACTCATTTACCTGCTCTTCAGACAAGTATTTGTCACTGGTCTGTGGCAGGAGGAGTGGACACTAACATAGTAAGGCCTGCTATACCAATAGAATGGGTTCGTGCTTCTACACAGCCAGCACTACTGTGGGGCACGCATCCTACAAGACTGGTTAATCCTATATCTGACAGTCTCTTCTTATGTGACTGTTCTCAGATACTGTAAGTGGTGCTTGTGTGGTGATACCTTGCTGCCATCTTTATCCTGGAATAGGGAAACATGCAGGGGCCATGCACATCTTTCCTTTCAAATGCATTTTTCAGTACCTTGGCTCAAATATCGAACCCTGGTGACTGAACTGGCAGTCAAGATTCCTTCCCTATGCACATTGAAGCTGCTAAATAAATGATTTTGTAATGCCCAGCAAAACTGAAGCAAGGACCAGCTGAAGATGGAGGCTAACCTGGAAAGAGAAGCTATGTACTTTCCATTATGATAGATCTGTATTGTCTGCTTCCATCTTTCTTCAACTGATGGGTCTTCAGAAACTTCAGTCACTCAAGACTTTGGATCCAAGGCTCAGTTTCCTCTCTTTACCCATAACTCCCTGCAGACCCTGACATTACCTCAGACTGAGCTTGCCCAAGAGAAGAAGGCAATAAAGGACAAAGAATTTCATACCCACAAATCAGAAAATAACAGAAAATACAACTCATAAACTGGTCTGCAGCTCAAAGTGCACATAGATAGCCACAGGAGCTGCTCAGTTTGGTCACATCAGAATCAAAAGAAAAAATGTAGCACAAAGGAAGGGGAAATGAGGGTGGGGTGGAAACAGACAGTACAGATGTATTATTATAGTAAATATATGACTTTCATATCTGATGTTGTCTCTTCCATTCATTCCTCAATGGATGGGATAAAGTCCGCACCTAATGAAACACTTGGGTGGTCTTATGGAAGGATATTCCAGAGGATGGCTGAAACAAAGCTATTCTGTCTCTAGAAAGTGAATCCAGCTTATAATGGGAAATGAAGATATGAACATTGGACCAAGTAGCTGCTGCACAAATGTCATTAATGGAGACACTTGAAAAGAAAGCAGTAGAGATAACCACAGATCTAGCTGAGTGAACTTTAATGGGTTTGGATAGGTTCAAACCCTTTTTATCTGTAAACATGTGAATTGCAACCAGCCAACCACCTTAATAATATGACTCTAGAGACTCCTTGACCCAATTTAATTGTTGAGAAAGACACAGTGGGTCAGACTTCCTAATGTCTTTAGTACATTAAATAAAAAATGTAGCTGATGATGACGGGCATCTAGCAGATACAGCATGTATTCCCTTTTGTTGTAAAAACTGGGAGATGGATGGTTCTATTTAACTGTGTCTCGGTAGATCCCTCAGGAATGAAGGAAGGATTAGTTCATAACAATATCCTGTTCTTGTGAAAATGAAGGCACCGAGATTTGCAAGAAAGAGCTTGAATCTCTGGCATTCTACTGGCAGAAGTAATTCTTATCAAAACCAATGTTTTCCAAGACATAAACTTGATATCAGTCTTAGCTGTAGGTTTTAAGGGGTGTTTTACTAGAGTTTGAATAATAACAGTAATGTCTCAGGGGGGAAGAAGGATCCCTCAGAGGGGCTGCAGAAGGAAAGTGCCCCTTAAGAAAGTTTTAAATAACCCAAGAGAAGTGACTGGGGATTGATGTTCTCCAATATCGAAACTTGAAATAGCAGCTAACTGAACTTTGATAGTTAGCCCCAATATGAAAAAAGAAGCCAGAAAATCTAACAGTAATGGAAGAGGAGGAACCAAAAAAGGATCCAGATTCCTCTGTGAGAACCAAATAGAAAATCCTTTCCACTTGCCTTTGTAAATATTCCTCCTAGATTGACTCTGGAAAGATAGAAGAATGTGGATTACTTGGGAAGAAAGCCAGAACTGACTAGCCATCTCTGGAAGTGGAGAAGCCAAGCAGTCAACTTGAGGTCTTGAATGTCCAGGTGAGGTATTCCATATGGGTGAGAAAAGAGATCTGGTCTAGATCAAGCACCCATGGTGGGTGAATCAGATGAGCCAGCAGTAAGGGAACCACACTTGTCAAGGCTAGAAGGAGGCAGTAGGGATGAATATGACCTTCCTCTCTGATGCTTTCTGTAGAAATTATACTATGAGAACGGTTGGAAAGAAGGTGAATAAGAGAATGGGGGCCAAAGATGGTCCAGAGTGTGGCTCAGTGACTTCCCCTCCTAGGTGATCAGGGCAAAGAATCTGGCACTTTCCAATTTGGAGAGTGGCAAAGAGATTGAAGTATGGTTTACCCCAGTGGCAGAAAATCTGCTCTACCACTTTTAGATTAAGGGACCACTCATGAGGCAAGAGAATAGATCTATTCAGCCTGTCCACCAGAACCCTGAATTTCTGTAAGAAATTAGTTGGAAGATATTGCCCAGTGTGGAACGCTCATCTCCTCTCAGCATACTGGGTAGAAGCAGGCTCCCCATTTGTTGACGTACCAGACTACCAACAGAATTTCTGTCTAGATAGATATCCTTGAGGGAGGTAGTCCTGAAAAGCTGGCAATACTTGTATAAATACCATCATCTATAGAATGTTGATATGTAGGTTGGCCTTGGAGGGGAACTACATGTCTTGGACTGTCTTTCCTATGTAGTGCTCCTCCCACCCAAGTTGTTCACTGTGGCCTTGGGTGATGGAAGTACAAATGGGTGATCTTGTGGTACCACTGGAAACTTGAGCCACCAATGTATGTGTGCTCTGCATATATTTGTTAGGAGTATCTAGAAGCTTATTGATTGATGATTGATGGACCACTCTGTTGCACGAGTCCACTGAAGATCTCTCATATGATACCTTGAAAGAGGAACCAAGGTAATGGATGCAGCCATTGAAAATAACAGTCAAAGAACCAGTCTTGCAGGTGGTTTCTGTTTGCAGAGAACCTGTAATATATGGTTGTGGAAGGTTGACCGTCTGCTCTGAGAAAGTCCTGCTATGTGACAAGTTGTGTCCAAGTGAGTACCTGTTTATTTTATTGCTTGAATAGGAATAATCTGGGACTTGTCTGAGTTCACTGTGATGCCCAGCCATGAACACAAGTGGAGCAAGGTGTTTCTGGCATGGATGAGTAGATTCCTGGCAGGGGCAGAAATGAGCCAGTCATCTAGATATGGGAACACCTGGAACCCTTGTAGCCTGAGTTAGACTGTGACCACTGCCATGTACTTCATAAACACCTGAGAGGCTGTGCTGAGATCAAAAAGCTGGGCTATAAATTGGGAATGACTGGCTCCTAGCTGGAAGTAGAGAATCCCTCTGGATCACCGTCTTGATGTGGCAGTATGCATCTTGAAGGTCTATTGAGCACACCCAATCATTCAGTCTCAGAAATGGGAACATGGACTAAAACATGACTATCTGCAATTTTGTCTCTGACATACTGATTGAGATGACTGAGGTCCAAAATTGGCCTGAGGTCCCCAGCCTTTTTTGGTCCCAAAAAGAATCTTGAGTAATTTCCAGATCCATGCTGGTCTGGTGGGACCTCTTGTATGACTTGCTTATTCAGCAGATTTTCTATTTCTAGAAGTGCTGCTTGCCTTTTTTGAGATTGGAACATTTGGTAAAAATTTTGATGGTTAAGGATGAAACAAACAGAGAATGGAACAGTCTGTGGTTATGATCCTATGCACCCAGTTGTCTTTTGTGATGGATATCCAGGCTTTGGGCTGCACTGATAAGTACTCCCCAATTGCCTCCAGATTATGGCAGTCAAAGAACCATTAAGAATCACTGATAAGACTTCTCAAGGAAAGATCCCTTGAAGCTTTGGTTTTATGGCTCACCCATGCCATGAGGGTGATTTCCATTATTTGTGATCCCCACTCTGCCATGGTGGGTATATATCCAAAGGTTTAGGAAGAGATCTCTTGAGATTTCAGGAGCTATAGTTTCTTACCCCCTTTCTAGTTCCTAGAAAAAGACCTCTTGGGGTACAGAACTGTATTTCTATGGCAGACATCGTCTTTCCATCCTGTTTGCTTCTGCAAAGTGTTTCATTGACTGTAGGTCCAAATAAAAATGAGCCATCATAAGAGGCATTCACAAAAGACACCTTGAAGTGTTCTGCAAAACCATGCAAGCACATCCAGGCATGTCTCATTATAGTAATGTAGGTACCTGTGTGGCTCCTGAAATGCCCCCTGTTACATTAGACATTAGGAGCACTGACACATTGGAAAGGGTCTGTAGGGTGGCCAACTTTGAGTCTAAAATGTTCTTGTCCTCTGCAAATATGAAGCAAGAAAGGGATTGGGAAAGTTCCTTGGTCAAATCTACCTGAAATATTGTGACATGTGCCAAGTAATTCAGTGCCCTGAAAGTGAAGGTAGCTGAAAAATACACCCACTTCTCAAACCTGTCTAGTGCCCTCTTCACCTTGTTGGGGGAGCAGAAGAGTTGTCTTCTGCTAACTCTTTTTTGATGGTGGCTGCTACTGTCATGGAATCGATGGCTGGACCCTTGCTCCAGTACTGACAGTCCTTTGGAGATACTAAATACTTGTCCAGTTTACAGGGAATTGGTGCTTCCACATCTGGCTCCTACCATGCCCACTTGGAGATGAGATCCACCACCTCAGCAGCCAGAGGAACTACCCAAGGTGCAACTGGGCTTATCTGCATGCCCCAAGAAACACTGGCTCCTCTTGGGTGGAGGCTTCGGTGGACCACCCACCTTTCTGTCTCAAAATCTTTGGGATCTTTTCAAATGAGAATGTCTTCAATGGGGATCTGATGGATGATGTACCCTTCATCAAAATCAGTGTCTTAAGTTAAAGACACTGGTGGGGGAGTCAATGTGTCTCCTTTTACATGTATGTTTCTGAGGACCATCCATTGTGGTATATTCTGGACAGGGCTCAGAAGAGGTCTAGGAGTCCCCCAGTATGGAGTGCCTTGAAGCTAAATGGAACCAGTTGTCTTTATGGGACTGGATGAGCAGGCTCAGGACCCAAGGGTATTCTATGGGAGATGGGTGGAGAGAGAAGTCTGTTCATCTGATAATGAGATAGCTCTCCTGACATCCTTGAGCACCATTATAGCAGAGGGGGATCTTGAAATTGTTCTGTATGGAGTAGAAACTATTACTCTAGACAAACTTTGAAATTCTGCCTATCTAGATTCCAAAGCTGATGTCAAAGCCAAGCTGTCCAACAAAAAGGCTCAGAGAGGAAGAAACAGCTCTAAAAGCCTTAGAGTCAAGCAATTCCTCCAGATTTGATGCTGATTCTTCTAGATCCAAGGCAGCCATAGCCGGTCAGAGCAGGGATGGTGCTGGAGTGGAAGAAATCCAAGTCTTCACATCCAATGTGGACAAACTCTGGGTAACATTTGGATCCATTATGCCTGAACCTGAAAAATAGATCAGGGTAGGAGCCATGATGTGGTGAAAGGGAGATGTAAAGTACCTGAATCCTACAGTCACAGGAGCTAGGAGGAACCCTGACTAAATCTGGACCCTGAGAAATTTCCCCATCATTTGGTCTACTGAAGATGCTTTTGTTAGATGGAAAGCTAATGTTTACTCTGTGATGAAGAGGCAAATTTTAATTTTAGAGAACTGCCAACATATCTACCTTCTGTAGCAATCATGATGAACTATGTAAATATATGAGCTGCTTGAAAAATGGAAGTCTGTGTGGGTGTTGTGGAAGTGGATGTTGACTGGAAGCACAATCTGAACAACATGGAAAATAAAGATTGTTTTGGAGAAGTGAGTCTGGAGTATGATGGTTCAAGATATTGAATATTCTACCATGAATATAACTGGACTACTTAAATACTTATTTGTCCTTATCTGATGCAGGACTTATGATGAGAGGGCACTTGTGATAATTATGGGTATGGATATGGATATGGAAGGGTGCATTTTTATTACCTTTGTGAGCCATGGTGAGCTGGATTGCATGCCATGCCTATCTAATGCAGTCAGGATTGCTAACTATATTTTCAGTAGATGCAAAAAGAAAGCATAGCATTTTGACTAGGTACTCCAACAATAGGGTTGTTTGCATACAAACAAAAGTAAAAGAGAATGTTTCCATTTTTATGACTATGATAAGTCATAATTTATTTATTATTATTTATTTGCAGTTGGTTTACCAGGATAGCCCATTGGGCCAAAATAACCCATTTTCAATGGAGTCCTGGGGAGAAAAGCTCCAAAAACAATTAGCAAGGTTACAATAAGGTATTTAGTTTCAATTTTACAATTCCTATTTACTTGGAAATACAGTAGACTAGTGTACAAACATATACAGATATTACAATCTTGTATCACTGAAAACAATTTACAATACAGAAACTGAGAGGCTTTTACAACTTAGGGTGGGTTACACTGGAGATATCTTTCATACATTCAGGATGAATCAAGAGAAAGGTATATGAGCTGACATAGAACCTTTCAATATAGAAACAGAGAACCTTTTCCATCAGAGGGTATATTTACACTAAGGTACCTTTAAGTATTCAGAAAAAGCTAATACAAGCAAGAGCAAGATCTATGAATTTAGGAGAGTAAGTAGAAATTCTCATTATGAATAGGGGAGAAGTGAAAATTCTCAGTATGAGGAGATTATGTTGGGTGGGAGCAGGAGTATTCCCACTGGGAAATTAGGTGTGAGTGAAGGATTTTTGAATGAGAAGTGATTTGTGATGATATGGATGGGGTAAGGAGTTGCAAGACTGTAGGATAAGAGATTTTTTCCAGGGGGACGAATTGGTTTATACAGTTCAATTAAGTTTTGGTTGTTAGATCTTAGAATTCTATCAGGGAGGTGCATTTTGAAGGTAGAGGAAAGGGATGGGCAGAGGGAGGGATTGAAGATGAGTTTGTGTGCAAGAGTCATTTGGACGTAGGTGAGGTGATTGGGTAGTTCTAACCATTTTAGTTTGTGGAGAGCTGAACAGTGGTGTGAGGAGGACTTATGGAAGGTAGCAAACTTGACAATTTTGTTATAGCAAGAGGAGAGTTGTGTTTTGAGAGAAAATTGTAGGTTAGTTAGAAGTGGGGCTCCATAGAGGAGGGATGGGATGAGAAATGTGGTAGATAGGGTGAGTTTGGTGGAGGGTGTAAGATAACGATTCTGTCTGTAGACCATGCCGAGTTTTTGGTGGGGTTTTTTTATATTTAGTTGAAGATAGGAATTGAATTTAAGCTTACTATCAATTTGGACCCCAAGTAATTTGGCCTCAGATAGCAGTTCTAAGGGTGTATTGCTGTGACTAGTAATAGTGAAATTACTTGGATTGAAAAAGGTAGCTTTAGAGGGGGTGAATACCATTACTTTGGTTTTGGGGGCATTATGTACAAGGTGATTTTACTACTATAATACTATAATACTTTTAAATTCAGTGACTCAGGCTGCAAGTTAACATAAAATGGCTTGATTATTGAGCTAAGCTTTGTTTTATTTATTTTATGGCAAAAGTATACTTATATCTTCCATTACAAGTGGTAGAAGCAGTCTTTATATTAATGCAAAAATTGGATTACAATAGTATGCATAGTTTATTAGGTGTTCATGTAATGACAGTCCTGTATTAAGAAATATAATGTTTACTAAATGTTACTCACTGACATAAATTATATAGTGTTCTTTGTGAGGAAATCGTGAACCTTAATATGATTATCTCCATGTAGATCTCTGCATGAATCTTTACTTCATATTTCAATATTTCAATATGCTTTATGTGATTTTTTTGTTTCCTATTATCCTCTCCATTTCCCTCATTGAACTGGTATCACATAGGTACGCTGTCCGAGCTCCATAGAAGACTATCTACTCCATTCTCATCTCCTCATTACCTCTCGCTTTCCTCCGTTTCTCAAATTTCTTCATTACGTCTCACTCTGCTTTTAAACTTATCTGCCAATCCACCTGTGCTACTGCTTGTTCACATATTGTAAAAAGCGTACATAAAATGACTGTACCAAGCAATGACTCTGTGCGAGAGTTTTTGAATTGTTCTGTTAGCCTGTAACTTAAATGTGTTTGTTCTGCTAACTTGCTTGTCATTCTTACTAACACATTCCATAATAATTTACTCTGTATGTTTTTTGTATTCTTTTTTTCTCGGTGATGCATTCATCTAAACTGCACCTGAAGTTTACCAGTTGCAATTAGTGTTACACTCTGGTAAACAAATATGTATAGCTATCACATATATTTATTATATCTCTATTCTATGTGTGTGTGTGTGTGTGTGTGTGTGTGTGTGTGTGTGTGTGTGTGTGCACATATGTATATATATTTATGTGTGGATATGAATGTATGTATGTATATATATATATATATATATATATATATATATATATATATATTTGTATTTGAAGTAAGGATGCATTCCTAAGCTGTACTAAGTGATGGGAATATTAGAAACATAAATGTTAGTATAACTCTTAACAAAAACTCCTACTATTTTATAGACTTAAAGTAACACACAATAGTATGTATTATATGACATCCAGTTGTTTGTGCAGGATACCCTTTAAAAGGGTGGTGTCACAAAAATAGTTTGTTGAAGAAATCATGGGTAATTTGAAAGTCAAAATAATTAACTATGCCAGTGTTTTTTATTTTTATTTTATTTTAGAAATGTATCTGTCTATCTATAGTTTTTTATTTCTATCTCTATCTCTAGCTATATTTGTGTGTGTAGATATGCATATATGTATTTTGTAGCTGAGCAATATTCCTAATGTGCTGATACCTAGATTAGAATATGCTATCCATATTATAACTTTAGGCTCTTTTAATAATATAACCCCCCCTCCCCCAAGCTGCAGAAAAGAACAGTCTAAGATTTATGCACATATCCAACTGTATGGAACACCACTGTACTTCCTTGACCAAAACACACTGGCTGCCTCTTGCTGCCTAGTGTTCTATACCATTAAATACCCTTATTTACAAGCTTCTTCATCAAAGATACTATCTCTCCCTGTTCAAAAAAATGACCATTAGAAACACCTGTTACACTCTGTGCGAACCTCTCTGCATACGACTACAAAGACCAGTGCCCCACTTTAGCATGGCACTCTTTGAAAGATCTCTCTCTAATTCTGATCCTGCCTCTTGCGACTCTGTCACTGCATCCACTACACAGACAGATAATCATAATTTGTTTAAGAAGTCTCTAGGGAATCATTTTAGAAATGAGAATAAATGAAAATACTTCAGAACCACTGGGTGATCACATACTATACTATCTATAATATAATGCAAAAACAGTTTTGCCTATGTTAACCAACTGTACTTAGCCAATGCTGCAAAATGTAATCTGTCTGTAAATGTAATGTGCATACCTCTAATGTAAAGCACTTCTTCTTTTCTTGTAATTTTTATCTGTCATATTGGTCTTGCAACTGCCTTTTTGACTCGGGTCATATCTAAAATGCTACACTAGAATACTACGACTGTTACCAAAAAGGTGTAAGACTAGGATGTGTATGGCGATAAAATCTATGACTGTTGGGGAGCAATATGTCCAAGCACCGTCAAGTCAGTTATTACTTCTCAAGGAAAAATAAATCTGTTTTTGAAATAAATAGCAATCATGCTACAGCAATTTGTAACACTTCATGATGTATAGTTTTCTGAGATCGAATAAACTTCATCTCAAAGAGGTCAGATTTAATGCTGTATTTAAAATACAAGTAATGAAATGGTTTGAATCTCAGGACACTAACACTGACATTATCGATCTCTGAATACACAGTTTAATAGGGGGATGCTGGTTAGAAAAGGGTTAACATACAGATTGACAGGATTGTTTTCAACATATGTAAGAATGTGGTCATGAGTCAATGACGCATATAATACTGTAAACCGTTGAAAGCGAAAGCTGGAATATGTTAAGCTTCGACAGGGTCACGTTTGTAATGTTTCTAGTGTAACAAGTAGGTTATATTTAATATAAAACAATTCAAAAAGAGCAAGTTTGTTGGCAAGGTAATTGGAACAAAGTGCATGTCAGTTGAAGACCATTAATGTCACATATACTTATCCACAGATAGAAGTAATCTGTTATCATTTGCCACAAAAAACTTTAACTTTTTATTTTTTAAAAGCTGTGATGCAGCAATTTTTGGATATTATTTGCTGATCCAAAGGCAAGTAATACAAATGGGAGATACTGACATACGACAAGATTTCTTTCTGTGCTTAAATGTTATTTGTTGAATGAGAGCTGGTAACACGAGTTCTAAGTTGCTCTTTGATAAGTGAACACCATATAGGAGTATCATGATATAGCATGACAATGTATGTTGTTTGGATGAGAAAATTGTTTAGACAAATTGTGATATGTTTCTTGCCAAGATTACACAGAAAGGTTGCACTGAGACTGACATTGTATGGTTGCTGATTTTCCAGGTAACAAATTTAAGGAAAAATTAATGATGTACACCTTTTACTCTGTTTTCCTAAAGGATAGACTTGATCAAGTTTTTGAATGGACACAGGGCTACAGTATGGACCAACAGGCAGATAATGATAACGCCATGGAGTTCTGTGAGTGAGACGCAGACCAGATGATGTGGCATTGTATCCTGACAATGTCCCCCTGGGAGGTAATAACTGTGATTCCTGAGGACGTGCAGAATATTTTATTGGGTTTTAAGTTATATTATTATTTGAGGAGGGTGACTAAGAAATTAACATATATAACAAGCAGGCATAAAGTATGAGGACATGTGAGACCGACATGGGGATCTTGAAAAATATGAGGTATTATGGATGGAGCAGTAGTGGGTACAAAATTTTGGAGCAGCAGTGGGTACAAGATATGGGAGCAGCAGGGGGATTCATGTTGTGAAGCAGTGGAGGCTGGAGGTCCAAGGTTGTGGTATTCAGCATTATATTGACTTACAGGAGTGAGTAGGTCATGTTTGATTCAACACTGACATTGAGTTTGTAGAGAAGTCTGAAGAGAAACATAATATTAAACTAATAAGTGAAAATTAGGCCTGTATCTGTTAAGAGTATTTAGTTTATAGGATCATTTTGGAAAAAAAGATAAGTTTGCATTTGTGGTGTTAAATAGCAGCTGTTAGTACTAGGAAAAGAAGATACGAGTAGTTGCTAAGTTGGTGCAGGGGATGATTATGTGATATTAGGGTATCCTATTAAGAAAATGAGTGCACCTGATATAATTATATATATGAAATATTTTCACCTTTTTTAATGTGAAAGGAATAAGTAAGAGGGTTTGAAAAATTGTTTTATTCCAGTTCATGGCCAATATGTGTGACAGAAAATATTTATTTTTAACAGATATGCCTGATAAAGGAAGTTATATAAAAGTACACATACATTTCTGTATAGAGCATGTTGTCTGTATCAAGTTATGCTTCGGTAAAATTGTAGAGGTGAAGCCCACCGGATAAGGATGATGGTAATGTACTCTCTGCTGACTATGGACCCTACTACAAGCAGCCAAGTCACAGGCACTCAGAGACCACTTTCTTAAAGCCAGTGGCTCAGGCATCTTCTTGCACTCTATCTTGACACATGTTTGGATGAATTTTGGCTGATGTGTGGAGAGAGTGGAAATTTCAGTACCCTGCCTGATCACATTAGCTGAGTTCAAGCAAGTTAAGTGCAGTAACCACAGGGAGAGAAAATGGTAGAGTGGAAGTGTAGTTTTGGGTTTCACGCAGTGACTGGGGGGAAATTAGGCTTGGTTTGACAGTGAGGGGGATTAAGGGTTATGGATTGATCAATAACTATGTTTGTACAGTGCAAGGACAGTTCTAGGTTTAGGTAGTGGGAGGAGAGTTTTGGGTTAGTCAGCAGGTGCAGAGTTTTAGATTTAGGGAGCAATGGGGGACTTTAGGTTTAGGGAAGCAGTAGTGGAGTTTAGGGTTTAGAAAACAAATGTGGACATTATAATTAAGGAAGTGGGAAGGAAGTGCTAAGGTTAGGGTGAGGTTAGGAACTGGGTAGGAGCTTTCAAATTACAGTTAGTGCTTTGGTAAGGCTATGTAGTTCAGTCGGGTCAGGCATCAGGTAGGTGGGATACGTAATTAAGTAGTATCAGTCTAGTGGGAGTTATGGCACTTATTGGAAATAGCTGTGAGAAGTGTACCATGAGCTTCTAGCACAAAAGTGCTTGTTTTTGTCTCCCTGACTACATGATCTAGATTCTAAGATGATTGTTACTTATGTGTTTTATAAAGATCAAAAAAGTACACTTAAAAAACAGTTAAAAAAATTACCCTTCATCCATCTGGCTCCAGCTTGATGATCCTCATACTTCCACAGGTTCTTCTGCTTTCTGGAATAACAAATAAACCAAGCCATCCAAAAGGATGAGGAGAACATGAGAACCATAAGGACACCATGGACATTCTGACTGTACTGATAATGATGACCCAACTCTGATAGGAGGATAGCACTGCCCAGGAGTGAGACGATAATAAGGTACAAAACAGACAGGAAGGAAACAGTACTGAAGCACATGGTGCCTTGCCATCTCTCATCTTCAGAACGGGAATGTATGGTTTGCAAACTTGAGACAGCACTTCTGTTCTCTGCAGCACACCTTTCTTCAGACTTCTTCTGTACTTGATAAGAGCTTCCTAATATAGAGGCAAGGAGTACCATATTTGTTTCTAAAACTGTTCTAAACTGTAAAAGAAAAAGACATTAACATTTATATATATATATATATATATATATATATATATATATATATATATACATACATATACATTTTTACTGTAGTATTTTTCATTATGAAGTTTACATGACTATTATATTTAAACACTACTGCAATACATAATAAATTTTAGACAACTGCAGTATTTAGTTGCAGCACATTTATTTTTTAAATAGATAAATATGGATGGCACAGTGGTGCAGCGGTAGTGTTGTCGCCTCACAGCAAGAGGTTTTCTGGTTCGATTCTCGGCTGGGGTGCCTTCTATGTGGAATCTGTACATCTTCCCTGCATTCTTGTGGGTTTCCTCCCACGTTACAAAGACATGCATCTGGAGCACTTCTCTCTGGGCCTCCTCTGGAAATTGGCTTTGTTCCAAGTCAGACTTTCCTGGTTAACAAATGTTAAATAAATAAAAAAGACAATAGCACTACCTCAAACAATATCAAGGTGTACAGATTATGTTTAATAAATTGATTTTGTCGTAAAAATCCTGTGCCAGTGGTCTTCACTTACTTTAGAATTTAAGTTGCATTAAATAAATTTATCTTGGCATTAACATGTAAGGAGGTATGTAGTAGGAGTACTACAGTCACAAAAAAGCAATTCACCAGTTTGTTACTTATGTGAGCAACTACGGCTGTAACTGCTTTTGTTAAACTGTAATACTTGCTAGTAAAATAGCAAGACTTAATCCCGAAGGCCTCACTGCACTGCCTTTAATCCCAAATGATTTGAAACAGAAAAGAAAAAAAAAAGAAAAGAAAACTATCATCCACCTTATGAGGGCAATATTTAGAAATGTGGGAATTGTCCAGTGATGTGGCCTCTTTTAAACTGCTGGCAAAATATGTTAAATGTTGTCACTGGCACTTGTACATAATGGACTTCAAACAAAATAAATAAATAAATAAAAAACTAATTAGTACAACAAGGGCACCAAACTAAGAAACTATAAGACACTTGTTAACTGGTTTAAAAGAGGCTGTTTTACCTGAATACTTTTATAAGATGTTGAGAATAGATTCACTTTGTCAGATAAATTTAAAAAGTATTATCTCATAATTTTTATTAGCTACTATCTGTTTATGAATTGTTATATTATTTTGCATGATTAACTGGACCACTCTTCTGTTTTGGCTATTATTCATTATAATTTTTATGCTCAAATACTGTTATATTTAATTACTTATTTATGGATATCCAATTACTGGGAAAGTCCAACTGGATAGGCACCGATTTTCAGAAGAGACCTTGGAGGAAAGTATTACAAAAATATTTTCAGAACAATAATTTACAGGCTTCAAAAATAATACAAAAACATTTACAGTTTAAATAATTATACCAAATTAGACATAATGTGACAGCATTGGTTAAAAATAAATGCAACTTTTCCGACAATGATTTAATTATTAAAGGAATGTTAAGCAGTTTTTAGACATTAAAGGTATTGTAGTATAATACATACTGGAAATGCAATATGAATAGAGAGAAAAAGCAGGTTGTAGAATAATTAGAGAGTGAGGGGGAGAAAAACTGATTGAAGTTAATAAGTGAGTAAAGAATGGAAAGGAAGGACATATAAGGTACTAATAAGACCTTGTTCAAATTTGGAGATGTAGTTTATCCTTTAGTTGAGCAAGAACAAAGACAGATTTTGACTAGGAAGTCTTTCAGAAGGGTTTTAAATTACTAGAGGGACGGTATTGACCTGAAGGATATAGGTAAGGGGTTCCAGGCCTTAGCAACATGGAATGAGTACAGATCACGTCCAGCAGATTTGATAGATTTGTGGACAGAGATAATACATTTTTGGTCATTGGATCATAATGACTAAGTAGGAATATATTTGTGTAGAAAGATATTTAGTGCTTGATAAGCATATAAATGCTGGATAATTTTATAGGTGGTAAGAAGCTGTGTATATGTTAGTTAATAGGCTATTTCTAACCACTTTAGCCTTTTTGGTGCTATACAGTAGTCAGTTCTGAAAGGGGTATTGGCTGCAAATTTAGCCACCTTATTATAGCATTGTGCAAATTTTGCTTTTGTGATGCATGGAGGTTAGTAAGGATGGCAGCACCAAAGCGTACTGAGTGGAGGAGATAAGTAGTGGCAAGAGTTGTTTTAGTTGTGTTGGTGAGAAAGTTTTTGGTTCTGTAAAGTATCCCTCATTTTTGATGAGCTTTATAATGCAGTTATGTATAAGCAGGTTGAATTTAAGGTTATCATTCAGTATGATCTCTAATCATTTGCTAAAATAAGTAGCTTCAATGATCATATTACTCAGACAGAAGATTTAAATTTTTTTTTCATGAGAGAAGGATTTGAAGAAAAAATAGTTTACTTTTTTGTGGCTTGAGCATGGGTTTTGAGTTAGAAAGCCATATTTCAGCGGCTGATAAAGCTTCCTCAGTATTTTTTTTTTGAAGTGTACCAGGTTGCCTGATGTGCATTTGAGTATAGAGTCATATGTGAATCATTTTAGGTAGGCATATTGTGTGGATGTGTGGTGGGTGTTGGTGAGAATGTTAAAGAGGACTGGACCAAGGATACAGCCTTGTGGTACACCAGTGGTGACTGGGAGGTATGGAGAGAGTAATAAGTAACACGCCACCTACTTTCAGCACAACTAGCTATAATAAGGTGTTAATATTTACTTATAATATAGATTTTTATGGATTAAAGCAGTGGTGAGTAAGAACTGGAACATCTTATCAGTTAACCAAAAATATCTTGAGGTTTTAGGTCCTTCTCCTAATTTTGTTTATGAAAAGGATACTTGTTTTAAGACTTGATCAAAAAGGTTGGAACTTTTAATGGGGTTGCCAGTATGAAAAAAATGTGGACATTGTGAATAATGCAGCTATATCCTTGAAGGATCTTCTTTTTCATCCAGGTGTATGGTGA